>NC_088323.1:5757575-6060606 GCF_910592395.1 Lineus longissimus | reverse complement strand
TCAGATCATGTAGGAGGTTGTTGGACACAGATTTATGTTATTTTTACAATCGAGAAATCTATTTTTGGACTTGGGAATTCTACAGTTATTAACAGTATCTGTATTATATATTGTAAACCATGAAAGTCTCACGATACGAAAATTTGGCAAAATAGTTCCTATTCACTTGGCGATAGACTAATTATTGCATTTACTGCAGAAATGTATTGGTTAACCCGTCAAAATTACAAAAATTTCATAGTTTACAGTATAAGGGACATCATCTATTTACCATGACGTCATGGATCGAACTCAGCTGTAGCTAGAGCCAAACGTAACTGAAAAGCAGCCTCCCAACCAAAAAGCTAGCTTTGGGCTGGTCCTGATTGAAGTACAGCTCAGCTCAGTCATCTATGCACTCTAGCTTAATGTTCCATCAAGAAAATACGATGATAAATTATTTGTTTGCACTGATGGCTCAAGATGACAAAGCAGAGCAGGAGAATGAGTAATAATTGATTAATGTGCAGAGTGAGCACAAGGAGAAAATTTAACATTGACTTTGTTGCCGAGACATTCAATCAAACTTGTTTGATATCAATATCATTGGTTAAAAGAACTTGCTTCACAACAATATTGAAAATGATATTTGAATGAAACAGAGTGTGGGCGGTTTGCTTTTTTTGCAAGAGAATCCCACAATGTCAATTATTCTATTTTTAGCTGCAAAAGAGACAACACGCTAGATGTTAAAGACTTTAAAGTTGGACAAGATGAACATGAAGATTAAGATAAAGTAATAGTTTATTCATTTTCTGACCGACCTCAAAACTAGACTTTGTCTCAGAGATGCTCAATCAGACTTATTCGATATAAATATCTGTAAAATGAAAAGATGTATAACACAACAATACTGAAATTGATACCGGTATTCAAGGGAAACTGGAAGTGGGTGGTTTGTTTTCTAAATAGAATTCAACAAATATGCTTTCTTAGCTACAACAAAGCTGACATTGTCACATCAGTATCCTAAATGTTAGATAAGTTTAGTACATATATTGATATATCGGGATGGGCGCAGCACTAGTGCCTATACTATTAGGCAAGCAAGGGATCCCATCTAAACATTAACTGCCTGTGATGGACAAATTGGCACAAAACAAAAACATTCACATGGGAGAGTAGAGAGCAAGAAGAATACCTAGGTAAACAACTGCAGAAAAATTTGATGCAAAGATCCACGATCCTTGATCTACCGGGTATTCTGCAGAGACGGTCAATTTCCCTTCTCACTTCACTATCAACACTACAAAGAAGCAAGATGATGCACCACACTTCTACAGTCCAGCTACTTCGCTATGATTAATTCCCCCAACCAAATTACCCAAAACATAGATCTAATCCCCCATTCTTCATTGTCTCATGTGGCCTTTTCCTGTGACACAATTTTCTGCCTGTCTAACATTCCTCTCCAAATGGCATTCATAAAGTCACTTATCATTTTTCTCGTTGTTGATGATGAATAGAATAGCCGATAGAGATCATGATATAATAGAATTGAATTAGGCGACAGGAAATTAGATACATGGTACTGACATCTATCAGAATTTAAGAGAACTAGATATAACGGGGATGGTACCAGATATTTGTTGTGACAGTGTGACGAGATGATAATGTCAGCGTTCTTTAGGCTGGCGGTGGTACTGTCGTCGCAATATCCTTTCTATCTAACGCACTATGCAATTAAGTGATTTCTGTTGCTGCGACCTGCATTGATAACACGATAAGTGATTGCAAGCAAGTTAACCAACTAGTGGGATTAAAATGTTATCATATTCATATTCAAATTTATATTTCTAGCAGAATGGAAAAAATAACCAAAGTGCGTTATACCAGAGTTAAAAGAGCTGGAAAGACTTGGAAAAGAGAAGCCAAATATCAGAAACAAACCATTCTTACCTGATTTTCACATTTTTGAGTAATTTTCCTGTAATCCAGGTCCAACCCCCTGACAACACTAAGATAATCCACGCAGCTCAGAGGTCGAGGCCTGCCACCAGCTAAATCCTTTTTCCAGAATGAGAAAGTTCTGTCTAAGGGCCGAATTTGACCTGATAAAGCCTTTTCTAATAAGAAGCAACCAGCAGTTTCTACTCGCACATCCTCTACTGCAGGCTTTTCACAACCACTTTGCTTTTTAAAGTTGTCATCTTTCAGGCCAGGTAGTGTGCCTGCTAAATCAGACTTTGTCTCACCAGAAAACGTTCTGGAACCTTGGTCCAAAATATCAGAGTCGGTTTTCTTGCTCTCTCGCTGTCTCCTCCTGAATGATGGTGTCCGTCTAAAGTTTACACCAAAACATTTCTCACCGAATGCACTACCAGAATCTGTACTCCAATCTGAATCAGGGCTGAGTATATCTGATTCTAAACTTACACTTGGGCCAAACAACCAATTCTTTTTGCTGCCATTATCAGTTTGAAATGCAAACGAAATTTCTGGATGCTCATTTCCTGGAAGACCATCAGGGGTCACTTTGTTATCTGCGACACTTCCACTTGATGAGTTAATCATCTCAACAACATCTAGCCAATCATCAGAAGAGTGCACGCTTTTACGATACTGCGAACTGTCGGACACTCCATCACCAATATCTGTTGTTTTAGCAAAAGATCCACCCTCACCAAGACCTAAATGGTGCTTTTTTTCCTTTGCATTCTTTGAAAGAGTATTGTTGTCTTTAGGTGACCCAATGCTTGGATCAGAAACGCTTCTCATCTCATTTTCTTCCCTCAAAGGTAAAGGAAACTGATCTAGGAACTCTGATTGAAATTCATGGTCCATATTTTGAGAATGAGGGCTTTGGAGCCGGGAAAAGTAACTTGGGAAGCTTGTAGGTCTAGCTGCTTTGGGCTGCAAATAATCTGGCCATAATAATTTCCCTTCCAACTCAGCTTCAGTGTTGCAGCCATCGCCAGAACTTTCTTCTGGAATGCTTGGTGTTGAACACAAAACGTCATCTGGGAAGAAGAATCTCCGCTTCCCAGAGTCTTTCGGAGAAACGAGACCAGAATACCTTCCTCTGGGTGACAGGGAATGAAGAGGAAGAGATCCTGGACTTCCTGGAGTCCATGGGCTGCCTGGGTTACCTGTATGACCTCGAGGAGAGGCCCATTCACCAGATGGACTTTTTGGAAGGTTCAAGTCCTTTGGTCGAGAGGTCTTATGTGGCAAGACCAACAACTTCTTCCCAATATGCTTCAATGATTCACTTGATGGCCCAGTCTGTCTCTCAACAACTGATGGTTTCGGATGTTGACATTGTTGATTCGGTGCCCAATTTTGGAGATCTGCAATTTGATTCTGTAATCGAAGTTGTTCACTGGAGGTCCAACTGAGGATCTCTCCACTTGGGGCTAGTCTCTTCAGTCTAAGTTGCTCGCTTGATGTCCAACTCTGCATAACTTCAGATTGAGACTGCCACTGAAGTCGTAAATGTTCACTAGAGGTCCAACTCTGCACCGCCAAGATTTCAGGTGGGTCGGCCAACGCAGAGCTGGATACCACATTTGATTTCAGTTCTATTATAGCCATTGCAGCTGGGACATCTACATCATCAGAATCTGATCCCTCGGCATCATCATTTGGACACAAATGCAATACATTCAAGTCGAGTTGTTTGGGGCCACCATATCTTGGCCAGAGTTGCTCATCATTCTCAAAGGATTCTGCAAGATATTTGGCCCTTGCCATGCCAGGAATGCTTCTCGCTGGTCCTTGAATATTGAGAAGCATTGGTGGTCCAACTGACTCTGCCTTCGGCACATCGCTATCAGAGGTGAAATATGACACATGACCAGAATCGACAGAATTTCCAAAAATATCATAGCTGTCCAAAACATCAGTGTCGTCAATGTAAGTCTGAGCAATGCCATCCCATTCCAAGCTCGGAGATCCAGACTTATCATGACCTTTTAGGGAAAGATTCAGCCACTTTCCAACGAGCTCACTATCCTTGACTGACCCCAAACTCAAAGGGCGACACTTCCCAACCTCTGACACTTTTGTCTTGCCAAGAACTGCCAGATTCAAGCTCAAAGGTCGCTCCCTGATATGCCTGCTGACAACATCAATTTCTTTCCCAAAGTTTAGAGTCTCTGGTCTCATCATGGATGATTCATTCAATCTACGCTTAACACTCCTAGATAAATATGGACTGAGATCCTGCCTTCCCATTTTCGGTGGCCAGAATACACTAGGTCTTATGTTGGCAGTTCTCTCAGGAATTGAACTCATATTAGGTTCACAATCAACAACGTCCTTCTTAAGGGGAATTTCCTCAGTTCGACTACAATCACCCCTACCAGCACCAGGTGAAACACAATCCACTTCTCTCAAAGATGAATTGTTAGCCAGCTTCGGCAATTCGGAGAGAGGACATTTGTGTTCCTTATCTTGTCTATTAGCAATATCTAAAGGTCTTGGTTCCTCAATCTGAGATGGTACATTTCCTGTAGAATATGAATTGTCTGGTGAGTTTTCATGGTCTACTTCACTTTGTTCCTGGCCCTCACCTTTCCATACCACATCATCAGGGTGTTCCTTATCATCTTCAATTGTCAGGTTTTTTTCTTTTGACTTTGGGAACACTGAAGCAGTAGCCTCTGGTACTTCTAAATCCTTACTTGGCATATCGCCTACTTCCTTTGACTGATTCCCCATGAGATTTGGTTTCTTTTTAGAACTTCTAAAACTGATCGACCTTCTGAAGATAGATTCAGAGTTACTTTCTTTCTTGAATGAAGGAATTCTAGTGCCAGTTTTCCCCTTTTTGCTCTCACTTATTTTATTGTTCTTTCTCTGTTGTTTGATAGGATTATCTTTCACTTCAGAAGCACTTTTTGCCTTGGAATCCAAAGATGTTGGTGGAACACGTTCCTCTGATCCTTTTTCTTTCTTCCGTAGTATCTTAGCAAAGGTGCTCACCAGTTGACCTCCTTTAGGGCTTGACTCCCGTGGAGAAATTACTTTCTTTGATCCTGTTGGAGACTTCTCCGGAGAGGTTAGATTCCGTTCAGGACTTGGTACTCTCATACTTGAACTTGAAGTCTCTCCCTTTCCTGTGGCTGTAGATGACCGTGCGTCCTTTGTTCCCTTGAACACATTGACCACAAAGCGTTCAGGACTAGAAGCTCTAGAACTTGCCCCATCACTTCTAGGCAGGTGTAACTGACTCCTCATGAAGTCACCTTCATTATCTTGAACAGGCGGAACCATATTCAGGTCCCTAAGTTCCAGATCCTCTTTGGTGATGGAAGCAGGGACTTTCATTTTTACTTTTGGTGACAACGGTCCTTTAACGATGGTTCTGATAGGTAGATTAAAAACAAACCTATCAGGAATAGTGTCATCTGTTTTTGAAGAGTTGGTCTCAGGTGCAATAACAGTCCCTCTAGCTCTTGCAAAATTAGCTTCATCGCCACATTTGCCTCTCTGTGGTAAGACCCCTAGTTCAGAATCACTTTTGTCAACATGCATAGGTACCTTTCCTTTGGGCTTAGATGATTTTGTACCCCTATCCTTCAATGCACTTGGCAATTTAAAACCAAATCTTTCTGGAATGGCTGATTTGGAAAGTTTACTTTTAGTTTTTTGAGAATTCCTGTCTTGTGACACACTTTCTGGTACACAATGAACAGTAGTCACATCCTCTTCAGCACCACTGGTGGAAGACGATTTCATTCTCACTTGTGCTTTTGGCGACATCAAAACCTTTCCTTTGGTCTCGCTTGGCACATTTGAAGCAAATATCACTTCAACAGGAACTTTAGAAAAGCCTGGCAGTTCCTTACAAGTTTTTGGAGAACGTGGTTGGGTTCCAATGAAATATTCTGTAATTTCTTCAGCTTCCATAGACATTTGATCAAATTCTCTTGGCATGCTTGTCCTAATGGGGAGACTAGTTGGCCTAGATCCCTTGCCAGCAACTAGTGATGCAATGTTTGGTCGACTTACCCTATACACACTTGTTGGCCTCGTCAACATCTCCATATCGACAAATCTAACTGTTTTTCGCTTCTGAAGTTCAACAGCATGACGCACATCTTTTACTGCTACATCACTTTCAGCTTCTTCAAATCTTTCTGTCCCGGCCTCCACAGCACCTGAATAACCCTCACCGATTGCTTCACAAACTGTAACATTCCTGGTTTGTTCCTCAATGAACTTGTCCTCTGAGTTACGAAGCCCATGTTCTGATCGTTGGTCCGAAACCCCATTGCTAGATTCTTCAGCCATTTTGGCAATATATTTTCGTTATCCTACTTCTCGCTAAAACTTGATCCATCAAGATATTTCTTAGATTTAGCTATCATCGTCAGCTCAGGCTATCCCTCTGAGATAAAACATCAGGCTAGGAGCAGCATAACCTCAGAACATTCAATGCAGGCCTTTTTAAGCCTTACAAGGATTCTTTATCAACATTTTGATAAGCTTGAATCAAATGACAAGAAATACAAGTGTCCCTTCTTGCCTTAATGAGTAAAGCAAACAATGTCAGAAAAAACTGCACTGTTCTATCGGAAATTCCTTTGCCAAATCAGCTGAGGTTAATTTGAAGTGTAATCTCCTGAATTAAATGTGACTTTTAGGTTTTCAAATTTTCAATGTTAGTGTCTTTATGAATGCGAGAGAGTAGAAGATTTTCTATCCTTGAAATTTGAACAGCTGCACCCTTCTTGGAGAAGCCCTCCAAGTTTTTTAGTTAAACTAGTCTAGCCGCCCAACCAAATTAAAGGAAGCCTGGCCCTCTTCGCTAACTTATTATTAGCAAATGGAAAAGACCGACCGGGGTGACTTTAAATTCAATCTTATACCCAATTGATTGAACGGCATCAAAACAGATCTTGTGTTCTTTTCTAGTAGTAGTGTCTTTAAAAGGACCCCCTAGTGTGATTTGATTGCATGCATAAACAGTTGAAGTGTAAACGGACTTCAAAAGTGCTGTGAATAGTTACAGTTTTTCCTGTTATTTCAACTGAATTAGGTTTGTCCGTCACTTATCGATTAAGGAGAGGTTCTGTCATTCTGTGATGAGAGGAAGGCCTAATGTTTAAGAAAATATATCATCGGTGAGGGACTGACAAACGTTCATTCTTTCACTTTTTGCAAGTTTTGAGTGGTCCAGAGTGACTTTCACATTACTTATCAATGACTTCCTGACTTATCAATGATCTTCCTTCTGCGACTGCATCCTGACACCACATAATTTCATTTCCTTGCAAAAATATAGAAATTTTGTTAAGCTACACCTTTCTCTTAATCGTAGATCATTCCAAAAGCTGGGAATTTAAAACTTGACAGTTGTAACAGATGAGGATCTCAAAAGGATTCAAGGAAGAGGGACATCTTTCACAGAAGCATAAACCTCCTTTCATATAGAGGAATTGTTTAGAGAAATGATCCACAGAATATTCCAGTGTATTCCCAACAAATACCACCCAAGGTAATATTGAAAATTGTATCATTTTGAAGAAGTATATTAAGATCCAACACATCATTTAATCCGAATCTATCTACACAATCAAGGGATAATGCATCACTGAAACTTCAAATATGTCACAAATGGACATTCTGGACATTCCACAAGTCAGCACAGTTATCCACATTAGAATTCAAGTCATATTTTAATATACTTTTTACTGTTTGGTTTGAAGTATTACACAAACTTAATCCGAGAATCACGCCAATATTACACCCGTCAATGGAAAACATGCCGGCGATTTAGTGGCACCATTCTTCAATGGCAGGGTTCATTAAGGGTTCACCAAGAATTTCTGAGCAGAGATACTTCTTTTGCAATCGGAGAATGCAGCGTTGCAGATGACAACATTTGTAACTGTACTCTATTTACTGTAATTACAAAAAAAGTACTTTTCTTTGGCACACTATGAACTGTGAAATGTTTGCAAAGCTAAGAATTGGTAAATTTGTTCATTTTCAATTTGCGTAGACTGAATATTGTGTTTGCTGCCATGATTGAATGGTTAATAGGTTAGAGTTGAATCTTTCACATTTTGAGTTTCAATGCCAACCCACAGTATTGGAGGGTCTGAAACTTAGGTTCAAGAGCTAAAATAAACAACTCGTAGTTGTACTAAGTGAGCTACTGAACCTATTATTTGTAAAAACAACTCTATTCCAGACTTTACTTTAAATAACAACAGGGAAATTACAACTAGGAGTAAGTTGCCAATATTCACCGACCTAGTAAGCCTATTTTGGGAGCTCGATTGGACTTTTTCCAAGCGACAAAATGAAACACTGTCAAACATATTTTTAATGCTACATACTATTATCATGAAAATGCCCTGTACACTTTTAGTATTATGGGGTTCTCGACCATTGACCCTTAATTCCTAATTTCAAAATTTTGCCCAACACTCTCATACAAAGCAATAAATTGCCCTACAAATTAAGCATTAATACTTCTAAATATAAAGTAAATATGACTGACATTGTGTTAACCCCACAAGTAGTTTTTCAACAAATATTTTGGCAATCATAATCTTGTGGCACATAATGTCAGATTTAATTGTAACATTTTACTAAAATATTTTTGTTAATTATCAGACTGTTTGAACTTGTCAAGTCAAATCAAATGTGACCATCATAAAATATGCCCAAATGTGTCCACGGACAAAAGGATGGATGGATGGATGGACAGATGGACGGATGGATGGATGAACAGACCGATGGATGGACGGATGGACGGACCGATAGAGGGATGGTCGAATGGATGGATCGACGGACCGATGGATAGATGGATGGATGGATTGACGGATGGAGGGGTGGGTGGGTTGGTGGTTGGGTGGACGGACAGACGGCCGCTAAGACCCACGGACACCACTCGAATAGCTATTAGACTAGATCAGCTGACACAAGCTAAAAAGGGAGTAGGGAGAAATAAAGTCGTTCGTGAGAAAGAGGTCTTTTTAGAAGTAAGGAACAAATGTAGGTGTTCCCAAAATGATAAGTGGGGCAGATACTGGACCTTCCTTACAAGTACAAATAATAATGCACACCAAGAACTGTAGGCATAAACAATCACAACCATCCCACCAAATGAGCAGTTCACCTAAATCTAAAACAACTGCAAATAATTGGTGTATCAATAATGAGGCATCATTAAGAGCTAATAACGGACATGCATTCTAATTATTACTAATATGAAATGGTTGCAATATGCTTGATTTGTCATTTACGAATGGCCTCAAAAGTCAAGCCAGGTCAAAGTAACGATGGAAACATTAGTCAGTTTGGCTCCTAGATTTTAACGCTTTGTAAAGGGAAGAAGTTTAATTCAAAGAATATATTTTGAGGACATGATATCTGAAATCATCATCATACATTCACTAGCCGCAATTATCAGGATCATTAACATGTTCTTGTAGCTCTAGTTGCAGTTGCAGGTCTATCGAAATATCAAACTCATGCAACTCATAAGATTGGAAACAAATAACCAGTGGTAGCCAACTTAACCTTGACTGATAACGGGAATGAACATCGTGCACTTACCTTTGGTTGTTTAGAAGGTGCATGTTTCGTGGTTGGGGAAGACGGCAAGGATGATGGTAGCCTTGACGGGCCGCGGCAAGGTTTGGGGGGACTTTCCTGTCTAGGAGGGCTTGTCGACCTGGGAGGTATCTCCCGCACCGGGCTCCACCCCTTGATGTTTTCTGCATGACTTGGGTACTTTTCTGCCAGGTGGTCTAGAAAAGCTTCCCGCTTGTTTTCAAAGTCCTGAAAATGTATGCATGATTGACAGCCTCAAGACTGGTGGCAAGATTGTTGAAAATTAGAATGAATTCACAAGTTGGTCATGTAACAACCCTCACTACAACTCAGCACCTTTTTAAATCGTATTCCTATGAACTTTCAGTTTTGCAATAGCAATACTCTAAAAATTGTTGGATTTTCTTTAAATAGTCTAAATATAAGACACCAGGTTTCGCTGGAAAAGGCTGATGGGATTCATGACAAATTTTAGCAGGATTTAGGACGAGCAAAGTTGATAGTGCCACGATTGGCCAAAATTGCAATGGGAACATTTTTTTAAAGGGGTTGGCAAGTTGCTGAAGCCTTTCGGTCTTCAAAAAGTATATAGCACAATCGGAAATAAAAAACAGGGTGTCCCAACAGAGAGATACGGTTTTACGGAATGATACGCTTAGACTTACCTTGTCTGCAGTATCAGCAGTATAGTGAAGAATATCAGAGGCAACAATTTTAGCTTTCTTTGGCTTCTTTTTCTTCTTTGCAAGAGAAGCACCCATAGTCAAACTTTCAAAAATGTTATCAACAGTTTAAGAAAGTAGTTTAATTGATTTGATATTTCAAATATTTAAGTATCCAACCCACATCAGTAAAAGCTCCAAATAACTGCTATTCACAAATAAAGGATTACACATTGTTGGAGCTGACCTGCTTAACATTTTAACAGAAACATGAAGATCCATGAGTAAAGAAGCTTTGAATTACACACATATCCTTTAGCACTACAAACAAAAGTAAACCTTTTTATACTCCTTTTGGAATAAATTTGGCAAACAACTCATGAGAATTTATCCAAACTGATGAAATCATGAGAAACCAAATAAGTGAAATGCTAAATAAAAGTAGCTTTTTACTTCCTTCTTTCTGAGATATCTGAATTACAACCTATATTTTCCACATCTCATCGAGATCAAACATTCGGAATACTATGGTACCACCAATTTTCTGAGCTCTATTCCTCTGCAGTAACATTACTGATAAAATACCTTATTATACCAATATTTCCATCACAAATTACCCCATACAAACATACTTTCACTGCGATAAATTATCCAGAAAGCATTATTACAAAAACTTGTATATACTTTACGAAGGGTAAAGTTGTTGGTGTTGATTTGTTAACTCTTTGAGGAACTACGTGTAATCATTTGATATAAATCCAGTCAAAGTTGGCAATATTCAGCCAATTTCACAGATGAAGCTGTTAAGAACCACCAAAGACCTGCAACAAACAGCCAATTCTGTTGCATTACATGAACTGAAGCTATGATAGTGACATAAAATCGTAACACAGAAGACGAAGAAGATTTCACAGATTCAAGAATATTTATTTGTATATTTATAACTACAGTGTTTGATGAACAAAAACAATTAATCTGAATACATAATTGATTATACAACGACTAGCTTTCCCCAAATGTTTACCTGAATATCGTCATGTAATTTTGTTTGGTGTCAAATCAATGAACATTCCCACCACCTAGCACTCATTTAATAAAACATACTTACAGGATCTTTCCGCCGTTGAGTTGGCGAATCCAGACTCCGACGCATAATTGTGGGCGACTCATAACTTTTCACTGGTGTGCAAAACTCAACTTTCCTCTCAACAGGCCGGCCACCAAGGGTGTGACGACGGGCATGGCCGCGTGGTGTTCTGGGCTTCTGGTTGAGGCCCGGCTCAGGCATGCCGCCTTGGGTGTGTTCCAATTGGTCAAGGTTATCGAGACTTCCAATTATTCTGAAACAGCGACCTTGTTCTGCGAACGTCCTTGGTGGCGTTGAGCGAGGGCTCGATCGCTTCTTTCGAAAAACTGTAAAAACAACAAAGAGAATATTCTCTTCTTTCTAGGATTTTAAAATGACTGCCATGACTTATATTTTGGACCAGGTGATGCATCGTGACAGGGTCCCAAACCAATCCAGACTAGACCAGACTCTGCACATGTGTGAAGTACCAAACACATGGGACAACATCAGACTGCGCTCACATACACATAACCAAAGTAGCTAGATGGATCAGTCTAGATCACTCCTACTCCAGAGAGGGTCTACTTTTTCTGCCATATTGGACCGGACTAGACCAGAACATATCATATTAGTGCGGATACATGGCGGAAAAATCTATACCAATAAAGATGGGTCTGTTTGGTCCAGTCACTTTGACCAGACCAAGGGTAATTAAACCAGGCTAATAGTCAAATAGTGATTTGGACCAGGGGAAGACTGCTGTAGCAAAGCTATCATCATTCTTTAAAGACCTAAAGTGATTCATGTAATATCTTTCATCTGGTACTGGAAAAACAAATGAGCAATTTTAGTACCTTGGCGCAGTGAGGGAATTCTAGATCATTCTCCGACAGGAAAGTTTATGAACAACCATCCTAGTTCTCTACCACTATAATGATGGCAATCATGAGATGGAGAACCATTTCTGATGGTGTGGGGTCACCCATTTTGTTCTTGGATCCACAGCAGGTAGGAATTGGAGAGGAAAAGGTAGTGAATAACTAGTTCAACTCAAAAAAAACCTCAACTGGATGCATATAATGTGTTTGCCAAAAACGCCTTTAAAAGTTTTCATAAGCTCAAAAACCTTTATTTCTAAGAAGTATATACATTATTTTGGTCAAAGAACACAACTTTCCTACAGGTGCCAGATTAGAGCTACAAATTTTCTTGGCAGAACACAAGTCATGAAAATAACTAACAGTTATAATCGCGATGTGAGGAAAGGTGAGGTTGTGGAGAAACATCGGATGAAGATAAAAGTTACAAGTCAGGACAAGATAAGAATGATGAACAAGTTTAGAAGAAGGAAGAGGTAAAACTTTTCAAAGTAGGTAAACTCTTAAAAATAACGGGTTTTGAGCATTCAGAACTGATATTTTAGGTTTTTCAAGACAATATGCGCACCCCTAGAATACCTCAGAAGGACTTTCTTTTCCCTGAAAAACCTATTTTCCACCACTATAAGATTTTGACAATCTGACTTTTAGAAAAAATACTCCTTTTTGAGACTGTAAAGCAGATTTCTGAGCAAATTTGGCTCATTCCTCAGCAAATTTTGTTCCCAATATCCACGCCCCAATGAAAGAGACACCGTTCCCTGAGAAATCAAAGTCATTTTCAATCGGGTTCTTACACACATGAAGAACTTACAGGCACCCCAGCCTTCAGCCGTACTTTGAGAAACTAAAGCGAGTAGCACTTTTTCAATATGTAGGAATCAGCAACCACCGTTGCTATTAAAAGCACCAATTAAATCAAGACATGCAAGACTCGAAAACGTGGCTAGTTTGAAGAGGCGCCTTAGTGGGGAGGAAGATGATATCTCACAAAAGACAAGAACCCACTTAAAAAAATCTTGTAACCCTCAGTCAACAATGATAAAAATGTTAGTAAATATGGTGGCAGTGTATCTAATCTCAGATATGTTTGAGAAGCAGGGCTCCGTCCATGCTGGTCGGCTCTTGTTTGGCCTGACCACCACTCAGCTTACTGCTGCCACCAAAACTGTGATGGGAGATGTGACAATCTAAGACTGACTTGATTAAAGTACCTGACTTGTGTCTGACAATAGGAGACCTTGAAGTCTGAAGTTCAGGAGAATTTGAAAATAACTGCTTTCATATTTGTAAACTATCACTTTTGAAGTCAGGACACTGCGGGCAGCTACCTCACCTGAATTCTTTCAGGCAAATCATGCAGAATTTCGGTCAGAACTTTTCTTTATAGTCGGTAAAAAGTTTTCCAAAAATTGCATCAATTTTGTTGGACACAAAAAAACTTGTATGCAGACAGATGGATTATTTCTCACATCTTTATGATGCATCCCAACAGCAAAAAAATATGAAATTAATCCATGTGCATCAAACACTTACCGGGAGCAGTAAATATTTATCCAATGGCAACCTTCTGATGCAATTTTTTCCTTTCACAAGAGAGTATCCACCCTAACAGAACAGCAACAACCTTTCAATATCAAGTAATGACACCTGAATCTCATATCCAAGCAACAGAGTGCAGGTATCACTCTTGCTTACCTTTCCAATCTCTTACCCATTGGAACTAACACTTGACATAACTTTGGGGCTTCTTTCAAACAATGGGAGATATCCCCCCCCCCTTTAGCACTCAGAGTTACACATTTGTTCAGCCCCTTTTAAGTTTTGATGGAGTTGACTGAAAATCAAGGATTTTGTAGAGAGTACATAGATATACAATCACATGAAATTTGGTGGCAATCCGACTATGTTTAATTTTCAAGATGGCAGCCTGGCGGCCATATTTGAAGTCTGAGCGGGAAAAAATTTGTGGTAGAATAGAGGGTCCCTAGATATATGTCCTCACAAATTAAGAACCTTCTTGCTCAAATAGAAATAAAACGTGCCACCTATCGGTGATTTAGTGAGCTTTGACCTCTGTGACCTTGAAAAGAAGGTCAAATCAAAAACCCTGGTGATATGTTATTTAACCTTATTCGATACACCCACCATAAACATTTTGTCACTCTACGTACAACCACTAGCTTCAATGAAAAGGCCAGGGGCCATTGCGCTCACCATGTAGATATTTGGTGGTTAAGAATTCATGCTCTATAGTATAGAGCCAAATGCAAATAGAGCAAGATGCAAAAATCTTGATGGTCAAGATGCAATAATGATGACATATTCCTCCTTTAAGAAAACTAATCTAATCATCATCCATGACAAGTAGTTTTATTAAAAGAAGAAAGGCATTGTAAGGACAAGAATTAGAATAGTGGCATGGTTAGCTGGACCCCAGACAATGGACACTGGACAATGGACAAGGGATTAGATTAGATTCAACAATACAGTCATCAGGACATGCCTGGATGAATGAATAGACTAAGAGGGTCAAATGACCTTATTAGCTCAACCAGTTTCTGGGGGGAATGAAATGGGGTTTGGTCACATGCTCATAACTTAATTAGCAGAACCACTTCTAACTGCTCTGTGCATTTGGAATCAGACAGAACACAGCTTGTGCCTGGGCTGAGGTGTGTGTAAAAAGGTGAGTGTCTCACATTTATGAGCTACAAGACCACATTTATGTCAAACATTTGAGATTTATTCGAAGTTGAAGTGTAATCAGCATTGCCAGGAACCCAAACTGGATTTCAACACTTGAATATTTCTGTTCCCTTCTCTAATTTTTACTTTCAGTTGATCATTGACTAGAGAGATGTCAGTCCACTGGTCAGCTGTACAAGAGGAGCAAGTATAATTTCTCTTCTATCAAGGTGTCTTTCAGTCTTTTCTGCCTCTTACTGATTGAGTTAAAACTGCATATAACAAACCAAGATGCCTGTTTACTTAATTTCCATGAAGTCTGAAGTGGTAGTTGAAGTGATAGTCGACAGCGATCATATGGTCAAGCACACACCAAGTTCAAAGTCTGGTAACTTCCTTATTTGGAAACCTTTTTCCTGATTTAGAAATTTCAAGACATAATAGTTGCCTGGTCTCTGCTAGAGCATGATTTAATACAGTCCATATCAATGTTTTTAATGGTCAGTATTCTAGTCAGAATATGTATACCATGCTTTGGTTTGCCATCTGACACGAGTGATCAGGTTTTAATCTTCTGATCAGAGTAGCTCTCTAATAGAGCAGATAGTGAGTCGAATGTGGTTCTGCCGTCTGACACAGGAAACCCAGACGCAATCCTCTGGGCCAGTCTGGCAACCAGAGCAGTTCTCTAATAGAGCAGATAGTGAGTCGAATGTGGTTTCACCGTCTGATACAGGAAACCCAGCCGCAATCCTCTGATCAGAACACATTATGCTCAGTTTCAGTGTCATGTCACCTATCAACCAATGGGGTTGGCAGGCTTGTTTATTAGTACTACATGTTGAGTTGTTCTGCAGGGTTACGTCAATCAGGGATTGTAAAGTTCAGACAACTGTTTCTTTTGTTCTTTTAGGTAGAATTATGCACTTTTCCCACCAAATTGGTAAAAAATTATAATTCTTCGTTTTTCATCTTCCAGTGTTTTAGTCCGTTTGAAAGTTGTACTTGCTGATTTATACTCCTGCAGTGTTGATCAGGTCCAGTCTCTACATTTCGCAAGAGTTCAGGACCCCATAGAACTATATCAGTGAAGAGAGAGGAATCAATGCCACACAATGATGATGACATTGGAGCCAATTTGATACATGTAGGTGGATCAGTAGCGTTGCCTCATATAAAACTTTAGACCCTTTTCTAAACTCGATTAATAAACTCTAACTCAAGCCCTGACCCCATTGTTGGTGATGAATAAAACTGTTGGGGCTGTCCCCAGGGTGGAAATGTCTGCTGAAGAAGCAATTTAAACAAAGTCATGGGTGTTATGTCCAAACAAGAGTATTTATTTGTTGTCTCTTCTTTTCAGGCAAGAATCAAATTCTGAGAGCATCAGCCGACCACTTCAGACTGAAGAGAGAATGAGGTTTTTTGGTTCAAATGGTGGCAAATTGGTCCATCAGCCTGGGTTACGGAGTAACGGCATCATTGGTTTCAACTCTGGAGCCACACAGCGAGATTAATGCACGAAGTCTACCATGAAAGGACACAGGAAAGATAAATGATATCCATGGTCACACAGCAAACCTGCCCCTGACTTCAGTCACAAGGCAGCTGATGGCTTCGTCAATCGTTTCAGGCCATTTCAATGCTGCACAAAAGCTTTTCAGTGAGATTCTTTCAATCTTTTTCACATTTTTCAGTAATGCATCACAAGTATTTGTATTTCATTAGATATTTGGTGGTTAAGAATTCATGCAGAGATATTGCACTTTTTACCTTTTCAGTTTTGAAGTCGAGAATCAGATCGGACTGGAATTCATTGTCCGAGGTTATCTGACGTGGGGAGTCATGTGCACCAAATTTCAGGTTCATAGCTTTAGCGGTTAAGAAACGTGCTATATTTACACTCAAACAGACAATTTACACCATTTGACCTACGTGACCTTGAAAAGTAGGTCAAATCAATAACCCGTATGATATGTGATGTAATTCCTAGCTAGGAAATATTATCGAAAATGATTTACTTATAAGAGAGATATCACACTTTTTAGGTTCTCACTTTTTGCCTGCTGATGGCTAATTCAAGAATTACGGATTGGACCGAAATAAGTGTCTGAGGTCATCTGACCTGGAGGGGCCTGTGTACAAGGTTTCAAGTTCATAGACTTACTACATGTAGCAGTTAAGAAATGTGCCACAGTTTTTGAAACAGGATACAGACGACAACGAACGACGACAGACGATGACGGATGACTGATGACTGACGACTGACAACTACGGCGACTATGATGACTAGGGCGACAGAAGCCGGACACTGCGGTATTGTACAGACTGTGGTACCTAGACATGAAATATTTGCTGTGCAGTTGCAAGAAGGAGTACCTACCGTAACAATATTATTGAAAACGAGTAATTGATAAGATATTGCACTTTTTACCTTTTCAGTTTTGAAGTCGAGAATCAGATCAGACTGGAATTTGTTGTCAGAGGTTATCTGACGTAGGGAGTGATGTGTGACAAATTTCGGGTTCATAGCTTTTGCGGTTAAGAAATGTGCCATACTTATTACACTCACAGCCAATTTACACCATTTACACCTCGGAATACCTACCATAAAAATACTATTGAAAACGATTCACTTATAAGAGAGATATCACACTTTTTAGGTTTTCACTTTTGGCCTGCTGATGGCCAAGTCAAGAATCAGATCGGACCGAAATCAGTGTCTGAGGTCACCTGACCTGGAGAGTCCTAGCAGTTAAGAAACGAACCACTTTTTTTGAAACCTGATACAGATGACATGGACAGTGAGGATCCTGGCTCTATTTCTGGACGTCTTATCAGGGAGATGAGATCTATGGTGGAGCATCTTCACAGTTAGAATACGCAGTCACATCACACTTGGTAGCGACATGAGCTTCCAATCGTTCAGTAGCCAGGGTGCCAGTGATTATTGTGAATGACAGACTCCACTATAGAGCAGTCTGCTCCTTCACTTCCCTTCAACCATGTAAACACATCTATTTTCCCAACATCAAATGATTTTTATCAAAAACAGCTCATTTCCACAGACATTCCTTTTTTGATTTCATGGTTTCTTGACTGTAAAAGTGAACGGGAAGCTTCTCCTATTAAATGCCTTACTCCATTGAACATTCACTAAGTCAATGCATTTTCAATCTGTGCATAAAAACCCCGGCTCCCCATTTCACCAACTTGTCATTTTTGCTTCCTGCACTTCACCGCCGCAAGCTCTTGCTGAGAGCTAGTTCATGTTTTGAATGTATGTGTATTTTTGCAATATCTTCATACCAGATTGTTACCTTTCTCTGTGCCAACGATGTATTCCTTTGTCTCCTCAATGAATAGTCAGTGTGCAGAAACCTTGTGTAATTTGTCAGTTTTTCTACACAAGAGCAGGGGTAGGAGACTCGAATTCTAATTGTATTACTTTGTTTTGTCATCTTGAGTTGTATTGCTTGATATAATAATTTGTATTATTGTAAGGGGCCGATGGCCTTAATCATTAATAAAAGTTTATTATTATCATTATATTATTATTATTAATATTATTATCGTTATTATTATTATTATTATTATTATTATCATAGTTAAATAAGGAAATGCAATAATGCGAGCATCAAGGATCTGGGCATGATGACGGCCGCCCAGACTGATACTGTGAAAGAGACAAAATTTCCATTCTCCATTGATTCCTCTTGATGTTGTCACCAGACAAAGTAAAGAAGACAGAGGTGGACTGACATTCTTCATCTTCATGGTTCACTGCTGTAATAGACTCAACATTCATTTCGTTAGATAAGATGATGTAAAGAACTTCTTCGGTTCAGGACCAGCACATCAGATGCCGCTTGTGTAGTTGACATTGTTTCAAAGAGAGGATTGCTGCAGTCAATGGGACCCCCTGTTCAACACCGTTGAATAGCGTCATTGGGCACTGAATGGTTGGGTGTAATAGACGTAGATCTATCTACAGGGAGGCCCAGAATTATTTTCCTTTGGACAATAGAATTCTATTGTGTATCCATTGTGTGAGGGAAAATAATTTTACGCCACCCTGTAACATCGCTATACACTCAAGGTGTTAACATTCAGTGTCGATTCAGCTTTTGAACCCAGATATCCTTGCTCCTTTACGAAGATGCCCCTTACTATTCCACACATGACACACTTGTAGAAACTATCTCGACTGTCCTAAATACATTCTACTCTTTAGTAAGCATGTAGTTAAGTCAAGAATCAAATCGGGCCAAAATTCATGGTCAAAGGCCACCTGACCTGATGGATCCTGTGTACAAAGTTTCAAGTTTATAGCTTCAGCGGTTAAGAAACATGCCACTGTTTTTGAAACAGGATATAGACAATGACGACGATGACAGCGGTCACCCAGGGGTACATGTGTACCACGTTAGAGTTCAAAAGCTTGAGCGGTTACAAAATGTGCCACCCATGTCTAATGACGATGACGGACACTGTGTGATGGTAAAGGCTCACAGGTGAGCCAAAAAACTGCTCAGCATAATAGACGAAATTTTTTAAAAAGATACTGAATATAATCTCTGGTGATCGTAAATCACTTGGCCCCTGGACGACTCACTCAGGGGATGCTTGCTCTTGGAAATTTTATGCAGGAAAAACATATCCTCAGAGACAAAGTAATCCTTAGTAATGAATAATCTAGGGACAACGTACCCTCAGAGACAAGTTGTCCTTGAAGATGAATAACCCAAGGGACAACCTACCCTAAGAGCCATGTTGTGCATCATCCTCAGAGATAAATAGGCCAGGTACAACCTGTCCTCAGAGACAAGTTATTCTTGAAGATGAATAGGTGAGGGACTGTAACTGTCCTAGTGACAATTGCTCTTGAAGATGAACTATCAAGGGAGAAACTTTCCTCAGGGACAAATCATTCTCAGAGATGAAAGACTGTAATCGTCCTTGAAAACTGATTGTCCAGGGACAAATTTGTTCTGTCTTCAGAACGATTGCTCTCGAAGATAATCTGGCTGTGATAATCTTTTCAAGGACAATTAATTCCTCTGATGATCCAGACCGTCTAAAATATGTCACACTCACCTTTCTTCCTTGCCCCAGGCTCATTCTTTGGTTGTGGACCAGGAGCTCTCCGCAGATCAGGCTCAGACGGAAATCGGACGTCTTGACCCCGAAACTGATGGTTAATCTCGGGATAATCTCGCCCATACAATTGGTAATCACGCGGACGAACGTTCTTGCTCTCCCGATCATGACCGTGGTAATCGATATGCAGCTTCCCCGGTCCCTCCATTTTAAGAACAACGCCATAACTCTCTGAACCTTTACGATGGGGATGCCCGGTCGAAAACTGAGAATCTGAATCAACGGAGTGAATCCCACTATCCAATGAGACTCTCTTACGCACGTCGTCACCTCGACCACGGACATCTAATGCGTTTGTTCCTCTTGGTTGTGACTGGTCATCTCCCTCATGCATTTTTGGTTGTGCATCATAGACATGGACATCCATGCGATCGGATTTTTTAAGCCAAACTCGTTCGGGATGTCGATCTGGCACGGACTTGGACCGCTGGAGACAATCAGCTGACGCTCGACGCTGAAGTGGCTGTACGTTGTCACCATGATTACTATGTTTCGGTATGGGAACAGATGGCTTCCGGAACATTTCCTCTGGTGCACTAAACTGACGATAAAATCTTTTTCCACCATCGTTTTCAGCCTGGTGATCGAGATCTTTAGGGGTGTCGCCAAGGTGCAGTTCATGTCCAAAATTCTGTCCCATGGTTGTCCAAACGGGATAATCAGACTTTTCGTAATTACGATATTCAGAATTGTCCCGACAGGGATCTGCCTTTAGGTAATCCCCACAATGATACCCGACAGTATAAGTTGAACCGTACTTCTTGCTCAGGGCGCAAGTCGAATGGTATTTTGATTCTATAGCATCACCTGAACCAAGCGTTGATTCAGACACATAACGTGATGGATTCTTTGGTCCTATTTCATCAATAGATCCGTATTTTAGTCCCCAAGTCAATTCATGCGATTTTGGTCTTGATCCTATAACATCACTGGACCCATACTTTTGCCCTCCATCGTATAGAGCAACATACTTTGATTCCTGTCCTAAAGTTCCACAAGAAGCGTACCTTTGTCCGTAATATCTCGAAGATCCTTGAGCCTGTTCAAGGCCATGAGATGAACGTTCAACCTTGCTCCCAGGCAGAGGATCCCAGTACGTCAGATTATCCTCAGATCGGGGACCCCTAGTTGGGATGTCCTGAAATTGAGGACCTCTGGAGTGATTTTCCTGTATTTCTGGCCCCCTCAAAGAATATTCATCGAGCCCATACCAGCATTCAGAAGCTCCATAATTCCCAGCAGGGTGACCTGTCCGAGTTTTCCAGGATTCTTGAGAACCGCGAGCCTTGCTCGCACCGATGACGTCTTCCGATGCCTCCTGATTCCTAAGATCACCAATTGAAGTATGCGGTTTAGCAAGACGAGTTGGACGAGGTGGTTCATGAAAATTCTCTGCCATACTGCTCCACTGTTCAATTCACCTGCAAAAATACCAAAATGTAAACACGATTAAGTGGTTTATATCGATATCACCTCCATCAATGGAGACCTAAACTCTGTGACCTACAGGCACATTTGCTTCCCAGATCTACAAATAAATGGTTTACAAACATTTTTTATATATATCGGGCGGGGAAAAGTACTCTTATGCAAACATCACAAACGGAATGATGAAGACCTAGCTACATGTATCAATGTGATCAATATAATTCGTTGATGATTTCACGAAGTGGCCAATCAGCAAATTTTAAATTTAGTACAGTGGAACATCTGTTAGCAGACACCACTCTATTAAGGACCACCTATCTATTAAGGACACTAGTTTTGGTCCAAAATTGGTTGTTTACATTCAATTTGATCTCTCTAATCAGGAGATCAAATTGAATGGAAACAAGTGATTTGGGACCAAAACAAGTGTCCCTAATAGAGAGGTTGTCTTTGATAGAGAGGTGTCTGCTAAGGGAGGTTCCACTGTAGTCTTATAGATCATTGTCTTTGTTAGCAAAATGACATCATTCTGTTGCACACATGAATTAATCTTTCGATGCTGATTATTAGGGCGCTTAATTAGTACAGTAGAACCTCTCTATTAAGGACACCCTCGGGACTGGCAAGTGCTGTCCTTAATAGAGGGGTGTCCTGATTAGAGAGATCAAATTGATTGGAAACAACCAATTTGGGACCAAAACAGATGTCCCTAATAGAGAGGTTGTCTTTGATAGAGAGGTGTCTGCTAAGGCAGGTTCCACTGTAGTCTTATAGATCATTGTCTTTGTTAGTACTTAATTAGTACATGTACTTAATTAGTACATGTACTAATTAAGCACCCTAATAATCAGCATCGAAAGATTAATTCATGTGTGCAACAGAATGATGTCATTTTGCTAACAAAGACAATGATCTATAAGACTACAGTGGAACCTCCCTTAGCAGACAGCTCTCTATCAAAGACAAACTCTCTATTAGGGACACCTGTTTTGGTCCCAAATCAGTTGTTTCCATTCAATTTGACCTCTCTAATCAGGACACCTCTCTATTAAGGACAGCACTAGTCAGTCCCGGGGTGTCCTTAGTAGAGAGGTTCTACTGTATTTCTTTTAACTCCACATCATGTTTCTATAAACATTTTTGTTACATAATATCTCGTCCAGCCCCACCCCTAGCCTAAAACATTACTTTTAAAATACTTGTGTAAAAGTGAACAGACCTTTAAAAGTGTTTCGGATTTCTGACTTCTGGTCATTTTTAATCAATCAAGCTAATGAATCGATCTCCTATTGATTAATCACGGTTGATTATTGAATACTCACAAACCTGAATAGAAAGCAAGAGGCTGCAATTAGTGGTGTAGTAAAAGATAAACGGAGCGTGACTGCACGTGCGCGCGCTTCGTTCAGAGTAAGTGGGCAAATTCATTGTGGGCTTTAAAAGGGGTGGACGTTATTATCCGAAATGTTTTATGCCATTAAATAACGATGGATTTCTTTCACTAGTAGCTTAAATAAGATATTCCTCTATGCTCGCAGATTTTGCACCGATAAATTGTAAAAAAAGAACACTTTCCACCAAATAATGTGTTTTAACACTAAGAAATACCCCTTACAATGATTTTGGTATGAACCAGACTAGGGAAAGGCCCATTCTCCATAGCAGAGATACTCCTTGCGCAGTGATCGCTGCTTTGGAGAATGGGGAAAGGCGTGTACGTCTTGTAAGAACTTCCGGTTTCTCGTAGTCGACGATTTATTTGACGACGAAGTGAGCTCACATTTCTTTTGTAGATGGATGAGCTTTTCGATCTAACGATCTGCTGGGTTCTCACCAAATTAATCGAGAAAGGCCTTATTTTAATAGTCTCAGTGCACCTGGGTCAATAAGAGATGAAAAAAAACTTGATGAGTGGGGGTGGAGTGAAATAAAGGACCTTCCCCATGAGATGTCATCTCAAGTAAGACATGGAGGATTCATCTTGACCACCAAATTTTTGCATCTTCTCAATAAACAATAGCACAGTGATTTTAGATATTTCATAGTGTTACAACACTTTTCAAGGATTCATTTTTTGAAAGATTTTTTTTCTCCTCAATACCCAATTCGCGCCTTTTTCAGAAAACGTGCTCGCCTGATGCTAGATGTATTAGCGCGCCTCTTAAGGTACTTCGCTGAACTAAAACTATGTGTGAAGAGAATGCTCCATTACATGGGGTTGATGTGCAGAAAAAATAAAAAATAATATTAAAAACCGCCCTACCCATGATAAAAATTTAGAATTTTTTGAGGGCCTTATTGCTGTTAGAAAAAAATCAGGTCGTCCCCGGGTGGGCTCGAACCACCAACCTTTCGGTTAACAGCCGAACGCGCTAACCGATTGCGCCACGGAGACCTGCCTGCTAGTGATAGAAACTTATTAGTAATTGAATACTTTGTGTAGAATAAGCGCAGCGTAGTTATACATCTTGGTCATGATCACTGAAGTGTACATTTGATTTTTATACATTTTGATTAAGCGTACAATGTCATGTTCAATCTGATGTATCAACTAAAGTAGTTGCTATCTTTTCACATTTATAAGACATTGTTTTTGGGTCTTGATTATTTGATTGAGGATTCTTAATAGATTTTTTTGTTAAAACGCTAAAATATCTCAATTTTTACACAGACTCCCAATATTGTATTCGTCCGCAAACTTGAATTTAAAGAGTCATAAATTGCGACTATTTAGGCACGAATGCGGATATATTTGACAAAAATGACAAGTTAATACTTATCATACCTAAGTATAACGTGATTGCTATAACTTAAACAGTGAACAAATTACGATTTACCCAAGCATTTACGGACTTTTTGTTTTTGTCAACAGCCGGCAAGTGCGCGCGAAATGATGAGGGTACGTCACTTCCTGATCGCTTCGAAATTTTGTTATGGATTACCAACCGCGAATTTCTTGTGTTTAGAGACCAATAACTACCCTGTTGGTGTCTTATGAGGGGATTTAACATGAAATCTGAATTGACTATATGCCAAAGAACCAAACCAGACAGTCGACAAGCTGTACAGATGAGGAGAATATCGAAATCTTCGCCTGGTTTTGAGATCGAAAAAACTGATCTGGCGCCGTCGTTGAAAACCGACGACGGTGGGGGCGCTTTGTCGGTTTCGTCGCAGGAAAATGTAGATAAAACCATCATGTCTGGGTCGATTAGCGAGAAAATTGAGAATATGACAGTTCAGAATGCGGATGACAATATCCAAAAAATTCTAAAGCAGACGAGTGCTGGGAATCAAGAATCCGCGCACTTGAAAGAGATGCTGATTCTTCATCTTGGAATGATCCAACATCAACAACAACTTCTGCTCGCGAAAGATCGTCTCATCAGAACTTTGGCTGCGGAAAAAGACGCGGTAAGATCCGTATTTTGTTATCAAGATTACTAGTCGTATATATTCTCTTTCGATTTTAGTTTAGACTTCAGTGTTTGTTTCTGTGTAAGAAAAATGAGCAAGAAAAAAAATGACAGATGAGATGATGCGAGTTTGATGATGCGGCATGCGCTTTTAAAATGTCGGTGTTAAACTTTACAGATTCTTTGGCGATTTGTTTGATTGTTGAGCCACGCTTTGCTGATGTGATATGCATAATACATAGCAGAATGATCAAGCTTTCCATTAAAAACATTTTGAGAGCCAGACTACATTGGTTTTGGTGTGATTTTTAGTCGTTTTCAGAGGTGCATTTTGTTTTTGTTTTACTTCCGGGTCAATCCGTGACCTCTGTATGAACCAATTTTTAAAGCTGAACTGTGCATTTTAGTAAGCAATTAAAGAGCAGGACCCCTCACAAATTGTTCAATTTGTTGCTGTTGGGCCATTGACATTCATATTTTATTGACGTGCGCTTGTTTACACATTGCCTTCATTGAGTTTGTTGGGATATTCAAATGAGCCGTCACCATTCTAGAAGTAAGTAATCTAATAGATTCTTCATAATCATCCTCACTACAGGAAAGGATGGCCTCTCGAATATGTTAATTACCTCAGTATAAAAATTAGGCAGGTATTTATGCCAACCACTAAAGTGACCAGAATAACTGCTTATTACATCTGACAATTTTAATTTTGTGACAACATCAAAGGAAAAAGAGGGTTACCTCTTTAATTTATAAAAGAATTATTTTTAAATTAATTGGATACATCGCTGGGGCTGGGAAATGAGATAAGTAACCCCATCAAGTCTCCCATTCAAATATCCCACTCTAAACTTGATCAGACTGGTTTATTCATTATGTAGATCACATGACCTATCCAGACTGATCCATTAGTAGCACTGTATACATGTGCCAGTACACAATATAGGGGCAGATGTAAATGCCATGAACAAAGAATCTAACGGCCAGACCTCCTTGCAAGTCGTCAGAGCAGAGAGTAGTGGTCTGATTGAGACGGTTGTGGATAAATTTTGCAAAATGACCAATGTTTTGCTTCCAAATTGTTTAAAGTCTCCATTCAAGATGATACCAGAATCGTACTGGTATGGCCAGGTATAACACATTCAAGGGCATTACACTGTCTGTGCTATACCCAGAACACTGTATGGGGTTTGTGTGTATTGGGATACACTGCTGATTGAGTGAGCATTGTTGTTATTGTATGCACGCAGCAGGGTTATAGCATGGGGTTGTGTGTGTTGGGCATGAGTATTTGTTGTCTGCCGAGGCATAAGGGTGGGGATAGTACTTTTCACTGTTTGGGGAGGGGGGGGGCTGAGACTATGACTGAGGTGCAGAAAACGTCCAGTCCATACTGTGTACCCTGGTATTTGACCTACAAACAATACATGTAGACTGGTGCTGCCTGGTACCAGGGACAATCAACAATCAGTGTTGTCTGGTGGCAGAGACAATTTCAACTTTCCCCTTTGTAGTCTGTGGCCATATGATGTGATAAGTCTTAAAATCTATCTCACTTTCACTATCCTAATCTAGAACGAAGAGGAACCCTTATTTTCAAGCTGGTGACGTCTTTAAACATCCAGGACAGAGCTCCTAAGCCATTGGTTACTGCATCATCAATCCCCTTTGTCTACTGTGACCTTGAGATGAAATCCTGTCCAAGTGACCAAAGACCACAATTTTCAAGAGTGGGGTGGTGGTGAAGAAATGAGCCCGGGTGCAAAAATAGAATGACTGAAAAATGCAGTGTTATGATTTTGTCCCTTATTTTTCGTTGCAGTTAAAATGTCGTTTGGAGCGCATGGAACGGCGTATGTCGTTGCTGAAACAGAAGGGCGACGGAGTAGATGCACCACTTCCATCAGACATTCCCGGTGTTACATCAGAGAGGACGCTTCATCTTCCAGTGCAAGCTATGAGGACACCAGAAAAAAGTATTAGAAGGTAAAACCAAGGCTTGGGATTTAAGTGGAAGTTTTTTGGAGGGTGCAAAACCTGTATCTGAAGAGCAATTTTGATATTTATGATAGTGATCCGGGTTATGACGGAACATGTAGTTTGTCACCTGGTTAGGACTGTCTAGCAGAAAAATGGAATCTGGGAATTAAACTGCGCTAGCAGACATGAGCATTAATCTTTTTTCGCTTTCCAGGAGACATGGTGAGCAGCGAACGCCAAACAGACGAAACTTGAACACTCCCAATAAGGACCAAGGAACGCCAGGGAAAAACCGCAACAAAGCCCGTGTAAATAACTTACTCAGTAATAGAGTAAAAAAGCGCACAGAAACAGCAGAGAAGGGGTTGGCATCGCCATCAGGCATTGAATTACGAAGCAAACAACCAGAGGCATCACCTGTTAAAATAGACAAATATGACCCCAATGTAAACTTACCTGCACCAAGCAGAGTAGAATTCCGTTTGAAACCAGTGAAACGAAAGTTAGAAGAAGTCGGGGAGATCGTGAAAACGGACAAAACATTTTATGTACCATGTGTAGATTATAAAGCGCTTGAAGTCGTTGCAAAAGTCCCTGAGAGTCCAAATCGAAAAAAACGTGCAAGAGTCGAAGTCCCAAAATGGCGGTTTCACCCGGTGTCAAATTGTTACGCTCTTGAAGGCACCGAGAATATGGAAGATGAGATTTATCTAAAACGCCACCAGAAGTCGGAAAATGACGAAAAGCGGCGTAAACGTTGGGATATTCAGCGGATGCGGGAACAGCGCATGTACGAGAAGTTGAAGTCTGGCCGATATGGTGCATCCAGCCCGCCAAAGAGTAAGAAGAATGAGATGGTGACGACGTTCTGTCCAATACTTGATGAAGGTGAGTTGATGCTGGCAAGTTTGCGTTGTATTTCTTCCAGAAATTTGGAAGGAGGGGGATTTTGGAAATGTGCAAAGAAAACGGCAGGGTAAACTTAGAAAAAGGGCAGTGTTCAGCGCCGTCATGTACGCGAAAATGTATAGTAGTTCTGAAGAAAGGGAGGGAGAGGAAGGATTCTGGTCAAGTCATGCCCTACTTTATTTAGTGTACTAAAGTTTTAAAAACGGTTCTCAATCTTTCACTCTTCCTTTCAGCCAAATTTCTTGAAATAACTGGTGACATTCCTGTAAATGTGTTCGGGTATCCACTGCCATATAAGAAGAAAAAGTAAGTACCGATATACGTTCTACTCTGGACATTTATCAACTTTGGTGAATAAATCTTTGATAACGATAGTCAACTCAAAAATTCAAAACTTTGGCTTTCTTCCAGACGATAGTCTGGTTGTGGGTGATATTTTCAAGTATTTCTATCATCAGTAATTTTAAGAGGCAGTATTCCAAGTAAATACCTGTTGTCTATCACCCAATACGACCTTTGATATGGCTGAAGTTGTAAGTGGTAGTTCCAACACAGCGTTTGTATTCAGTTTGCTTTTTTAAGGCATAGGCAGGTCCACTAATTTAAAATGTGTAATTTTTGTTTCCAGTGAATTCAGTCTTCCATGGTTCGACATCGCCAAGCGAGAGAAGGAGGAGGACCGTAAGGAAAAGGAGGAAAAGCAGAAACAGCAGCAGAGTCGCTTCCGCAAAAGATAGTTGTCCGCTCTTCTTGGATGGTGCTCTGACCTCGTCCCACCTCATGAAATTGCATTTATTGACTTGTTGTTCAGAGACTGCGCTTTACTTTTTGTGACTGTGAGGTCTGGTTTTATATTTCAATGTAGTGCAAATTATGATTGCAGGAACTGGAGAAGCCCATTGCCCAATTGCTTAAGATGAAAAGATGTTGATCATCAGGTTATTGTCGCCAGTTTGACATCTTGACAAACGAGGCTCAGTGAACGCCAAATGTCAAATAAAATGGGGATTTAAAAATTGCGATAAGATGCATTTTGAGGGAACCTCTGTTTATGAAATGAGGAGCAAATTTGTGTAGAATGCCCGCTTTGGGAAACTAAACTTGAGTCTTGATTGTTGAAGCAGGATTTGTATTTTGAAAAACTTTCTTGATGTGGTCTTCCTTGCTGATTCTGTATATGTATGCTGATAAAATATTTTATTTCCAAATTTTAATTGATATCATGTAAATGGATGAGCTTATGTGCTGAGTAGGATGATTGGGCTTTAAGCCATTTTGGAGCACTTTTGCTGTTGTATGCTAATGAATATTGAAGTCAGGGATGGGCAATTGAGGGAAGTGGACCTGGCCTTTTCTGGAGTCTTTCCAGTTGGGCATCTCTGTGGCCTCTGAATGGATGTTATGAGGTGAGAAATTATGTGTATTACGCTATGGTCTGGATGGATTTTGATGTTCTAGCTTTTAACTTGTGCTTTGGGCTGTCAAATAAGTGATGTGTACAATAGGTGATACTTAGACCGGTGTTAGACCCAGTATGCAAAATATGGCCAAAATACCTCATGATAAGTCGACAGCTATTTTCCTCTATTTGTTAGTCACCCTGGTGTATCAATTCCCCAGCTTGCCTAGAATCGGGCTGGCCTTCCAACTGGCCAACTGGCCAGACCTTGGAAATGAGAAAGTGTTTCGGTAGTTCAATAACCCAGGCACAAATATTGTTCATGATGGTTCTCGTGTGTATCTATTAGACCAGCAGCATTCACGGCTGGTTAGACTTAACCATAACCAATAACTTTTCATCAGCGTGCAACAACCCCCCTACTGTAAGAATCTAAAATATTTATGGATAAGGAATCATTGGTGAAACCCTGTTGATTTGGCTGGTGGTCTGGCACTCGCCTGTCTTGTAAATAGTTCATGTGTACATGTAATTGATGATGAAATAATGTTTGTATAGATTTTGTGATTTATTATGAAAATAGGCAACTTAGTTTGTACCAAGTTAACTTTTTTGGCGAAAAAAGTAATAATTGTTTATTTTTGAGTTTGTTTTTTATTTGACTGAAATATGGCACTTTTTTGAGTGCGGAGCATCTGTTGCATGCCAGGAGATTGTCACTGATAGTTGACAAAGGAAGTAAAACAGGTCCTCAATTGTCTGCACATTGTCTCCATGCCTCCTGTTACACCCGTCATTGGTTGTGAAAGACGGGTTTATACGTCCTGCTACAGGAACCACATGTTGTGAGAGACAGGACACTATGCCTCCTGTTACACTGGTCATAGGTTGTGAAAGACAGGGGTTTATACGTCCTGCTACAGGAACCACGTGTTGTGAGAGACAGAGGACTATGCCTCCTGTTACACTGGTCATAGGTTGTGAAAGACAGGGGTTTATATGTCCTGCTACATGAACCTCATGTTGTGAGCGACAGGGGACTATGCCTCCTGCTACACCGGTCATAGGTTGTGAAAGACCGGGGTTTATACGTCCTGCTACATGAACCTCATGTTGTGAGAGACAGGGGACTATGCCTCCTGCTACACTGGTCATAGGTTGTGAAAGACAGGGCTTTATACGTCCTGCTACATGAACCTCATGTTGTGAGAGACAGGGGACTATGCCTCCTGTTACACTGGTCATTGGTTGTGAAAGACAGGGCTTTATACGTCCTGCTACACGAACCACATGTTGTGAGAGACAGGACACTATGCCTCCTGTTACACTGGTCATAGGTTGTGAAAGACAGGGGTTTATACGTCCTGCTACATGAACCTCATGTTGTGAGAGACAGGGGACTATGCCTCCTGTTACACTGGTCATTGGTTGTGAAAGACAGGGGTTTATTCCTCCTGCTACACAAACCACATGTTGTGAGAGATAGGGGACAGTGCCTCCTGCTACACCGGTCATAGGTTGTGAAAGACAGGGGTTTATACGTCCTGCTACATGAACCACATGTTGTGAGAGACAGGGGACAGTGCCTCCTGCTACACCGGTCATAGGTTGTGAAAGACCGGGGTTTATACGTCCTGCTACATGAACCTCATGTTGTGAGAGACAGAGGACTATGCCTCCTGTTACACCGGTCATAGGTTGTAAAAGACCGGGGTTTATACGTCCTGCTACATGAACCTCATGTTGTGAGAGACAGGGGACTATGCCTCCTGTTACACCGTTCATCGGTTGTGAAAGACAGGGGTTTATACGTCCTGCTACATGAACCTCATGTTGTGAGAGACAGGGGACTATGCCTCCTGTTACACCGTTCATCGGTTGTGAAAGACAGGGGTTTATACGTCCTGCTACATGAACCTCATGTTGTGAGAGACAGGGGACTATGCCTCCTGTTACACTGGTCATTGGTTGTGAAAGACAGGGGTTTATACCTCCTGCAACACGAACCACATGTTGTGAGAGACAGGACACTATGCCTCCTGTTACACTGGTCATAGGTTGTGAAAGACCGGGGTTTATACGTCCTGCTACATGAACCTCATGTTGTGAGAGACAGGGGACTATGCCTCCTGTTACACTGGTCATAGGTTGTGAAAGACAGGGGTTTATACGTCCTGCTACACAAACCACATGTTGTGAGAGACAGGACACTATGCCTCCTGTTACACTGGTCATAGGTTGTGAAAGACCGGGGTTTAAACGTCCTGCTACATGAACCTCATGTTGTGAGAGACAGGGGATAAATAGTTCATGTGTACATGTAATTGATGATGAAATAATGTTTGTATAGATTTTGTGATTTATTATGAAAATAGGCAACTTAGTTTGTACCAAGTTAACTTTTTTGGCGAAAAAAGTAATAATTGTTTATTTTTGAGTTTGTTTTTTATTTGACTGAAATATGGCACTTTTTTGAGTGCGGAGCATCTGTTGCATGCCAGGAGATTGTCACTGATAGTTGACAAAGGAAGTAAAACAGGTCCTCAATTGTCTGCACATTGTCTCCATGCCTCCTGTTACACCCGTCATTGGTTGTGAAAGACGGGTTTATACGTCCTGCTACAGGAACCACATGTTGTGAGAGACAGGACACTATGCCTCCTGTTACACTGGTCATAGGTTGTGAAAGACAGGGGTTTATACGTCCTGCTACAGGAACCACGTGTTGTGAGAGACAGAGGACTATGCCTCCTGTTACACTGGTTATAGGTTGTGAAAGACAGGGGTTTATACGTCCTGCTACAGGAACCACGTGTTGTGAGAGACAGAGGACTATGCCTCCTGTTACACTGGTCATAGGTTGTGAAAGACAGGGGTTTATACGTCCTGCTACAGGAACCACGTGTTGTGAGAGACAGAGGACTATGCCTCCTGTTACACTGGTCATAGGTTGTGAAAGACAGGGGTTTATACGTCCTGCTACAGGAACCACGTGTTGTGAGAGACAGGGGACTATGCCTCCTCCTACACCAGTCATTGGTTGTGACAGACAGGGGTTTATATGTCCTGCTACATGAACCACGTGTTGTGAGAGACAGAGGACTATGCCTCCTGTTACACTGGTCATAGGTTGTGAAAGACAGGGGTTTATACGTCCTGCTACAGGAACCACGTGTTGTGAGAGACAGAGGACTATGCCTCCTGTTACACTGGTCATAGGTTGTGAAAGACAGGGGTTTATACGTCCTGCTACAGGAACCACGTGTTGTGAGAGACAGGGGACTATGCCTCCTCCTACACCAGTCATTGGTTGTGACAGACAGGGGTTTATATGTCCTGCTACATGAACCACGTGTTGTGAGAGACAGAGGACTATGCCTCCTGTTACACTGGTCATAGGTTGTGAAAGACAGGGGTTTATACGTCCTGCTACAGGAACCACGTGTTGTGAGAGACAGAGGACTATGCCTCCTGTTACACTGGTCATAGGTTGTGAAAGACAGGGGTTTATACGTCCTGCTACAGGAACCACGTGTTGTGAGAGACAGGGGACTATGCCTCCTCCTACACCAGTCATTGGTTGTGACAGACAGGGGTTTATATGTCCTGCTACATGAACCTCATGTTGTGAGCGACAGGGGACTATGCCTCCTGCTACACCGGTCATTGGTTGTGACAGACAGGTGTTTATACGTCCTACTACATGAACCTCATGTTGTGAGCGACAGGGGACTATGCCTCCTGCTACACCGGTCATTGGTTGTGACAGACAGGTGTTTATACGTCCTACTACATGAACCTCATGTTGTGAGCGACAGGGGACTATGCCTCCTGCTACACCGGTCATTGGTTGTGAAAGACGGGGGTTTATACGTCCTGCTGCATGAACCTCATGTTGTGAGCGACAGGGGACTATGCCTCCTGCTACACCGGTCATTGGTTGTGACAGACGGGTGTTTATACGTCCTGCTACATGAACCTCATGTTGTGAGCGACAGGGGACTATGCCTCCTGCTACACCGGTCATAGGTTGTGAAAGACCGGGGATTATACGTCCTGCTACATGAACCTCATGTTGTGAGAGACAGGGGACTATGCCTCCTGCTACACTGGTCATAGGTTGTGAAAGACAGGGGTTTATACGTCCTGCTACATGAACCACATGTTGTGAGAGACAGGGGACAGTGCCTCCTGCTACACCGGTCATAGGTTGTGAAAGACCGGGGTTTATACGTCCTGCTACATGAACCTCATGTTGTGAGAGACAGAGGACTATGCCTCCTGTTACACCGGTCATAGGTTGTAAAAGACCGGGGTTTATACGTCCTGCTACATGAACCTCATGTTGTGAGAGACAGGGGACTATGCCTCCTGTTACACCGTTCATCGGTTGTGAAAGACAGGGGTTTATACGTCCTGCTACATGAACCTCATGTTGTGAGAGACAGGGTACTATGCCTCCTGTTACACCGTTCATCGGTTGTGAAAGACAGGGGTTTATACGTCCTGCTACATGAACCTCATGTTGTGAGAGACAGGGGACTATGCCTCCTGTTACACTGGTCATTGGTTGTGAAAGACAGGGGTTTATACCTCCTGCAACACGAACCACATGTTGTGAGAGACAGGACACTATGCCTCCTGTTACACTGGTCATAGGTTGTGAAAGACCGGGGTTTATACGTCCTGCTACATGAACCTCATGTTGTGAGAGACAGGGGACTATGCCTCCTGTTACACTGGTCATAGGTTGTGAAAGACAGGGGTTTATACGTCCTGCTACACAAACCACATGTTGTGAGAGACAGGACACTATGCCTCCTGTTACACTGGTCATAGGTTGTGAAAGACCGGGGTTTAAACGTCCTGCTACATGAACCTCATGTTGTGAGAGACAGGGGACTATGCCTCCTGTTACACTGGTCATTGGTTGTGAAAGACAGGGGTTTATTCCTCCTGCTACACGAACCACATGTTGTGAGAGACAGGGGACAGTGCCTCCTGCCACACCGGTCATAGGTTGTGAAAGACAGGGGTTTATACGTCCTGCTACACGAACCACATGTTGTGAGAGACAGGGGACTATGCCTCCTGATACACCGGTCATTGGTTGTGAAAGACAGGGGTTTATACGTCCTGCTACACGAACCACATGTTGTGAGAGACAGGGGACTATGCCTCCTGTTACACCGGTCATTGGTTGTGAAAGACAGGGGTTTATACGTCCTGCTACACGAACCACATGTTGTGAGAGACAGGGGACTATGCCTCCTGTTACACCGGTCATTGGTTGTGAAAGACGGGGCTTTATATGTCCTGCTACACGAACCACGTGTTGTGAGAGACAGGACACCATGCCTCCTGCTACACCGGTCATTGATTGTGAAAGACAGGGGTTTATATGTCCTGCTACATGAACCACATGTTGTGAGAGACAGGACACTATGCCTCCTGTTACACCGGTCATTGGTTGTGAAAGACGGGGCTTTATATGTCCTGCTACATGAACCACATGTTGTGAGAGACAGGACACTATGCCTCCTGTTACTCCGGTCATTGGTTGTGAAAGACGGGGCTTTATATGTCCTGCTACATGAACCACATGTTGTGAGAGACAGAGGACTATGCCTCCTGCTACACTGGTCATTGATTGTGAAAGACAGGGGTTTATATGTCCTGCTACATGAACCACATGTTGTGAGAGACAGGGAGGGGACTATGCCTCCTGCTACACTGGTCATTGGTTGTGAAAGACAGGGGTTTATACGTCCTGCTACACGAACCACATGTTGTGAGGCTCAGTGGACTATACCTCCTGTTACACTGGTCATTGGTTGTGAAAGACAGGGGTTTATACGTCCTGCTACACGAACCACATGTTGTGAGAGACAGGGGACTATGCCTCCTGCTACAGCGGTCATTGGTTGTAAAAGACAGGGGTTTATACGTCCTGCTACACGAACCACATGTTGTGAGTGACAGGGGACTATGCCTCCTGTTACACCGGTCATTGGTTGTGAAAGACAGGGGTTTATACGTCCTGCTACACGAACCACATGTTGTGAGAGACAGGGGACTATGCCTCCTGCTACACCGGTCATTGGTTGTAAAAGACAGGGGTTTATACGTCCTGCTACACGAACCACATGTTGTGAGCGACAGGGGACTATGCCTCCTGCTACACCGGTCATTGGTTGTGAAAGACAGGGGTTTATACGTCCTGCTTCATGAACCACACGTTGTGAGAGGCAGGACAGTATGCCTCCTGCTACACTGGTCATTGGTTGTGAAAGACAGGGGTTTATATGTCCTGCTACATGAACCACATGTTGTGAGAGACAGGGGACTATGCCTCCTGCTACACAGGTCATTGGTTGTGAAAGACGGGGGTTTATAGATGTAGATAGAGTATTGAGATATGGTGCTAGAGTGGTCTCCTCATAGATACAGCATTGTGACATGGTGCCTCGAGTGGCCTACATGTAGATGGAGCATTAAGATATGGTGCTAGAGTGGTCTCCTCATAGATACAGCATTGCGACATGGTGTCTTGAGTGGCCTACATGTAGATGGAGCATTGAGATATGGTGCTAGAGTGGTCTCCTCATAGATACAGCATTGCGACATGGTGCCTCGAGTGGCCTACATGTAGATGGAGCATTGAGATATGGTGCTAGAGTGGTCTCCTCATAGATACAGTATTGCGAAATGGTGCCTCAAGTGGCCTACATGTAGTGCAGAGAATCCGTCTAAGGAAGCTGTGAACCAATTAGAAGAAACACCAACTTTTCTGTCTGAAATAACTTTAATAATATATCTCTTCCAAGTACAGGTATGAAAATAATTACAACATGAAATAGACAATAGTACATTTTTGACAAATATATATACTAGCAAGAATTTGTGTCTTCGAACTGGAAGAGACAAGATCATTTGCTTCGAAATGGATTACATTGTCTCGGCATGACTGAACCATTTTATGGTCCAAGAACAACCATTTCAAAGCACAAATAAAATGCTTTCAATTACGTGACTGTCCGTTGAAATCATTTTGAATGCGCTGATCATGAATATATTTCTTTTACTGCCATGCAATAAATAGTAACAGAGATACAAGCAAAATGCAAGTACAATACAGGTGAAGTCACACACAAATTGTGACGTCACTCACAAATCATGACTTCACTTGTATTACAATGTATTATGTCACAGAAGATGCTGTCTGTGACATCACTAACACTACTCAATGTCACACAAACTATTTCCATTTTTGGCTCAGAAATTTAATACTACATTGTATTTGCCAGATATGTATAAAATGCACATATTTGTTATAAGAACTTAACAGCGCCAATTTTGATAATCTACCTTGGAGGTGATCGTAAAAAAATTCTCGAAGAGATCTAGTACACATGGGTACAGTGGACAAGACAATGACCCGCTCAGAGAACATTTTAGACTGGAGAATTGTGGACAGTGGTTTCTTGGACGAAATCTACATAAAACAGATAGAGTTCAGCCTCCAGACATATAAACACCTCATCTCTGGCAACCAGAGTGTGATTCCCCCAGTTTTCAACATACGCAGAGATATAAATCAGTCGCTATCACTTCCTGATTCACTGAGCTGGAGATCTTCACCTGTAACAGACAAAATGGAAATTTCAGACTCTGACTATATAGAGTTAAAGGGTGAGGATAAATATTCGTTATCAGTTAAAGGATGAGAATACACACTATCAATGGATGAGAATACTTAAAAACTCTACAGATGTTTCTTGCAAGATCAAATTGGGCAATTTATGTTTGCCAGCCACAAGGACAGGGTTTGATACAGAGATGATTTGTACAGAAAACAATCCAGGATTATTTACCAACTAAGATTACTTACATAATGTACTCATGAAGTGCTTGGAGTGAGAGTTGTCTGAGGAATTAACATTGGCAACTGAAGATCAAATGAAAGTTGATTAGAAAATGCAAGAGTATATTTAGCATAAACAACACCACAATTTCAGTATTAAGAAATCAAATTTTGCCCAAAGTGATCTAGGAGAGGTTGGGGTGTCAGATTAATATCTGAAAACAGGGCTCAATTGGAAAATAAACGCAGTGGCACAGAAACAATTCTCATCCCGCCAAATCTCAGAGTGACTGGTACTGAACCCCAAAGAGAAAACAAATCAATACCTGGATTATGCTTTACGACTTTTGCTGGTGGCTTCTCAGATTCTGATTCTGAGTCACTCCCGCTACTTGAACCGGAATCACTACCTGAACTGTCTGTCATGATGCCAACGGATGCAGCCTCAACTGAAGAAGAAAAGTGAGTGGTTGAATTAAAGCTGTACACATGCTTTCGTTGCACATTGCAGCGATTATAATTGCAGGTGGCGGCAATTCAAATCGCTCGTTTGTGCAATGCAATTTACTGAGGAAAAACACATGCAAGCACAATAGCGACATGCATAACAATACTTTGGATACCAGCACTTTGCTTTGACTTAATCAAAATATAATTGAATCTTCTATGATCTTGCATATGTACCATGGGAGACAAAGCATAGGCAGGAGCCAGGTAGGTTAGATTAAGTTCCTTAAGTCACCGATAGGGGTCTCTCCTCTCTAACGGAACATCAAAGCTATTCATTCTTGCACGAGGAATATCGCTAAATCTAAATCTAACCCATCCTAAGCCCTGCTAAACATTGCATAATACCAAGAATTAATAACGACTTATCCTTCTATATTCTAGATAATATTCACCCGAAGACAGCCAATTATATGCCCAAGCTCCTGCCTATAGTGCAAATCTGTGTAAAAGCTTTTCCAACATAACTAACTCAATAAGCAAAGCATTACTTACAACAAAGAAAGCATTCTACGTGTATAGATCCAGGACCCAAGACCATGGTCTAGATATACAACAACAGTATAGAGCAATGACCATCCTGCTTGATGAGGAAATTATATAGATCTGCACCTGAATTAAAGTTCGACCACAAAGCCACATGCTCCCAAAGATGAAACAAAATATACCACTTTTACCTGTTTCAAACCAATCAGGTGAACTTGCTAAAAAAATCATGGAAAAAACCTGGTTAAGATTTATTTAATTCTACGTCTATCATCTGGTGATTATGTTGTTACGATAAACCAATCTGATTCCCCCCTCAGTTAACCGATTATACTGACTTTAGGAGGCAACTGATGAACTTAAATTATCCCTTCAGCTAAGAACAGTTGATAGGATTTTCTAGCACTGATGTCAATATATCTGATTTAGATGCAACTCTTTTGCAGCAATTTTTTCATTTATGTGAAGTAAGCACCATACTTATCAGGATAAGAGTATGTTTACTTTTGACCACATAATATTGTCAAAAATTCAAGCCGATGGCCTTAGCTTCAAAGCAGCCTTATCTAAAGCATTCTGAAGAATAAGAAATGACATTCTCTGGTGGCTGGATTCTCCTCCTTAAATGCTTCAATTTGACTAAAATGCCACTTCATGATTTACCAGCTTGCAGAGGTGTTTTTTTTGGTGGAATTTACCTCTTTTTGTCTCAGGAGTAGGAACAGGAGATTCTTGACTTGAGGGGCTCGGGCGGCTGTACACAGGACTCGGTCGAGCATGGGCAGCCATCGCTGTTGGCTTGGAAGCTATTTTTGTCTTGCCGGGGGACGTTTTCACATCCTTGGTTTTTATCGGCTGCTCTATTGGGGTTGATGGACGATTAAGCTGCTGTCCTCGATATGCTGCAGGAACACTCCTGAAGTGAACAACAGGTTAATGGTTAATACATTTCAGTTTTTAAGTTGATTAAATGATAACTGATGATTATAAACTTTACAATAAAAAGTTACAGAGGAAAACATATTTTTCATTCTTGCAAACGACTTTGCACATATACCACCTTCTGTACAGTGTATCCCTGGTCATCGAGTTCGAATGCAATGCAGACAGGACAACATACATTGTACTCAAGAAAGTGATGCCTACCTTGTTTTTTTCAACTGTACCATATAACTCAGTTTTTCCAGTTTAATCTCGCCAGTCTCATGGTCTATAATCAGGACACAATCCTTCTGACTTGGACGTTTGTTGCCTTTGAAGTCTGTATGACTCGAACTTGCACCCTATAAATAAAACAGGGAAAATAGTAACCCAGTGCCAAGTGTGGTGTAGTGTCAACATATTAGTATCCACAGGAAGGTTAAAGGTTCAATTTCTGGTCAAGAGACAAAGTACACTGATAATAACTGAACGAGGGTATTTTTTGGTTAACAACCCTTGTCATAATGACGTATGACAGATAAAATACATACCTCAATATGAGGCACAGAAACAGTGACTTCATTTCCTTTCCCTACTTGTACTGCGGCCACTTGATTTGTGTCCATGGAGGCCGGCTTGAAGTCATCTGCAAATAAAAACAAAATTATGTAGCCGTAATTACAAATAATCTGATTAGAAATTACGCATTTTGATCGCATTCAATTATTTTAATAGGCCCCTTTCCAGATATGCCGGTACCACATAGGGTCAGCAAAACAAACCATCTTTACAATAGATCTTCACGGTACAAGACGCCAGACAATGGCTCGAGAGGCATTGTCTGGCATCATTGACCGTAAAAACCTATCGTCAAGGTAGTTTGTTTTGCCGTACCTAGGTGGTAACGGCGTATCTGGAAAAGGCCAAGGGCCTATTGATGACCTTTTTTGGGGCCGTGATCGGGGATTGTAAACATGTTCCGCTGCTTCACGAAACCAATGCAAGAATAAACAGGAAACTTGAGGGTAAACCTCCAGACAGCTGTTGCTCTCATTGTAAACACTTAATACACACTCAGTGTGACACTACACACTATCACTATGACTATACATTGTATACACATACATCGAATTGAGTGAAAAGTCTGGTCTTTTGTACTGAAACTTGAGCCCAATTTCAGTTCATGGGGTTTATCATCGAGTCCCAGAGGTGATCCCTCCATTTTCAAAATATTTCCGTCCTTCTTCCGCCTTGGAATCAAGTATTTCGAAACATTTTCACACAATCTGGAAAAGCCATGTTGCAATTTAGTTCTAAAATTTGCCACCAGAGCTAAAACTGGAAAAAGAAATTTTTTCATATTCTTTACTTTAATTGATATTTCACCCTAGTCTCTGCTTATATTTTGATAAATCCTTACTTAATGGTAAGAATGTACATGTGAGTCATTATAGGTCCTATTTTTATAAGAATTAATGTCCTCATTGATGAGAAATATGACTTTTTATTGGGGACATTTTCATCAAAGTTATTTATTTGTGATGTAGATGGCAGCACCTGTTGTCTTGTCCTGGACATAGTCACAACCAATGTCACAACTTGGCACAACCAGTGTCGGCACAATTCGTCAACATAGTTTACTACATCATTAAAGACAAAGTAACTAAGTCAGCCTCATTAATATGCATGATTTAGTTTGTCACATCTTTGTTGAGTTCATTGAAGACAGTGGCACAACCACGACAACTGCAAAATACTGGTACAGTTACTATCAAATGGCTGTTCGAAATTTCGGATAAGAGTACTGATTCTAGAGGTCCTCACCAACCAACCTATACATCACTGAACTTCAGATAATGGTATTCTAGAGGTGCTGATCAACCAACCCATACATCACCATGGCGAGAATGAAGTTGAAGGAATTGGAGTCAAACCTACAAGATGTGGATGGATTTGAGGAGCCGAAAATCCTGTTGGAGCAATATCCTACTTCTCCTCATATTGCAGGTGTGAATATTTTCTGCACTCTACCAATATTTATGTAAGGTGATCGGAGGCAAAGTTTTGCCACATTCTTTCACATGAGGACAGTTTCACGATCAGTGCATGTCCCTCACCTGTCGTAAATTGGTTGTGGTGTCACAATTTAACTTTCGGCCCCACCAGCTTATGTGAAGACAATGACAAAATAGACAAGTCCTCATACATTCCTAAAAGGTTTTGTCGGTTGATTTTTTATCTTGCCTGAATTTAAATCTTGTACATGATTTTTCAGCTCGGATGTTGCACACTATCAGCGCCAGTTTTGACGACATTGAGAATAAACTCGTGGCAGACCTCGGGTGTGGATGTGGAGTCCTCAGCATGGGAGCAGTTATGTTGGGGTGCAGGTAAGTCTTAAAGACCATGGTCACATATAACTGAATGACACATATACAATATGTAAGGTTATTCATTTGATGGCACATGTCTGAGTTGACAAACTGCTGTCTGCGGGTGATCTGTTCCGACTCTCCTGCCTTTATCATATATCACATTCATTCACGTTTCAGCCACTGTACAGGATTCGACATTGATGATGATGCCCTGGACATATGCTCTAGCAATTTCAGTGATTTCCAGATAAATAACCTAGACCTTGTTCAAATTGACCTCGCCAACCTAGACGTCACACTAACAAAATGGCAGAAAAAGTTTGATACGGTTATTATGAATCCGCCATTTGGGACGAAGCACAACAAAGGTAAATATTCACATTGGGAATATTGACCCAGAGTGGTTTAAACTTTAGTTTTCAACATAAATATTATAAATTGTCCAGAAATTTTCAAGTCAGTCTGATCCTTCTCAGCTGAAATTTAAGTCCATCACTTTAAGTCCATCAAATTTAAGTCCTGGACACAACCCATCTATAGCGTTCCGTAAATGATCTCAGGTCTGGTAAAAAACCCTCTTGATATTTTTCATTCTGTTTTCAGGTATTGACATGGCGTTTTTGAAGCTTGGTATTGAAATGGCAACCACTGCTGTCTACTCCCTCCATAAGACAGCCACACGTGAGGTGAGTAACAAACTTAGTTTCAACTTGGAAAGTTCTGTGGGAAGGGACCATGTCACTTAAACCTAGCTTGGAGGTCACAACATTTTGAATCGTTCAATACTGTAAGCAATTGATGATGAATACCAGATACTACTTCTGTCATGACTGTTGATTGGAAGGTGACTGGGCAGCCAACAGCTTAGTAATAATGACACTCTGTTGGTCTTTTAGTCTTTACCAGTACTCTAATGCTTTTTCTTATCCATTTCAGCACATACAAAAGAAAGCCACAGAATGGGGTGTAAAAATGGACATTCTTGCTCAGCTACGCTACGATCTGCCAGCGTCTTACAAATTCCATAAAAAGACCAGTGTTGACATTGAAGTGGACTTCATTCGATTTTCATTTGAAAAGTTACCAAAAGCAGCTAAGAAAAGTTCCAGCTGACAAGGATAAATTGGGAATATCTTTTAGATGGTACTTCTAGAACTTTTTAGGGGTGACAATACAACTGGACTGATTAGCGATTAATACAGAACGAAATGTGGGTTACTGGTTTCTTGCAGACACCCCTAAAATTGTCCATGGGGCAGGGACAGGAAGGATAGAATGGTACAGGAAGTATTTTTTGTTATGATAAAACCTGGAGTATTCTGCATTTACATGTACATAAACAATAAAGAAAACAAGAATTAAATTCTTTGTTAAATCATTTCTTATTATCACGGGTATCTTTCATTCATATATGTACATTCAGCACCTAAAGGTTAAAAAGTACATTAAAATAAAAACAACAACTAGAAAAATATACAAGTATTTTTAAAGAGCAGATGAAGAGAATAGAACTAAAACCTATAAGCTGTTCTGAAGAAGTTTTCAGAGCGGTCAACAGGGGGACAACTATGTTGCTAGAAAACTTCAAACAACAATTTGATGAAACAAACATCATTGAGATTCATATTCTAAAACATCTAGATTTACAATGAACCACAGTTTACAGTGTAAATACACTATACGACTACGGTGCCTCATTTTGACTTCCGCGGTTATGATTGGGGAACCATAACCACAAAGTATGGAAGCAGTCAAAAAGCATTTAAAACCACATCATTCATTATCTAATTAGAGATGTTTTAGAATAGAAATTGATATGCCTCGGTTTTGGTCTACATTTTAGCTCCACCCTTGCCATTTTGGTGAGGCCGTCAACACCTCCAGTTCGGTATCAATTCCTTAAACAATATCTTCAAAAACCAATACCCAGCTGGAATTTTGAAAATGAAGGCTGGATGATTGAATAAATCTCTCCTTAAAAGCGAGGTTAAAAATTGCAACTGAGGTAGTAGAGTCTATCAAGTGTTACTTTTCTAAAGATTATGAGATCCATGCCAAATTCCCGGTGCTTGTCAACGGTCGCTTCAACCCTTCTGTGCTTCTGTTTTTGATTCTAAAAAGGACCTGTCTGCCTGACTTAACTAGTGTACTTGCACCTGGCAGACAATTTTATAAATGAACGTTATGTCCTATGCCAATTCGACAGGAGATGGTTCCACAGTCTGCACCGGTGAACTCTGGGCCTGCTTTCCTCCGCCGCACTTGTTGAAATGAAACAGATGACCACGCACTTTCCGGCTATAAACAGCATAGCAGATCAACCCGAGACAGATGAAGATGAACGATATGAGGATCAGGATTCCGTACGTGTGAGGGTCAGGTGCGATGATGACGAGGATGAACTTGATCATGTCCATTAGCATGTTCAGTGAGCTCTGCACGCCGTTGACAGTCCCACGTTCTGTCTCCACAACCGTTTCTAGTACCAACTGTGTGATGACGAGATCTGCACTCCATAAACCTGGAAGGAGAAGGCTGAAAATTCTAAAAGGGAGACTAGATAAGAGCCAGGTAGGTCAGATTGAGTTAAACAAAGTCCCCAATAGAGGTATCCCCTCTTACAGTACATGGAACCTTTTAGTTGTACGAGACATATGATTCAAAATATCGTTGAATCAAACAGCCCAGGCACTTTACTGTGAATACTAGTTACCTCAAGACTCGCAATTTGACCCCCTGGCTCCTGCCTTGTGTCCCACTTTAAAGAAATGGAAGTGCTTTTACAACAAAGGTCAAATTGCCAACACTGGAACTGGGGACTAAAAGTTATAGCTGGGGACTCAGGTGGTTGTGCAACTTCAGAATAACCACAAATGACGTCTTTTGTAAACTTACCAAACCTAGCAGTGATGATTCCTGTCATCAGCAATGCCAGCGAGAAGAAATTCTTATCCTCCGCTGTTGAATTGATACATGCACCAGTTGGCAATTGAAATCCACTGTCTCCTGAATCCAGCGTATCATTTAAAGAAGAGTCATTGAATGGGGTAGAGTTCTGGTTAACAAACGGTAGATTCGTTCGCGTCATATCTGGCAACTCCTTGTGATCGTCCATGGAAAATCCCAGGCCAGAGTTTGAACCTGAGCCGTATAAAGATGAATTTATTGATGAGATAGTACAATTTGAATCAAAATCATTCAGAGTGTTATGATTTAGATAGGGGTCGAAGGGGCTCCCTGGGACCCATATCGATGCCACGCACAGTGTCAGACATGCCACTAAACCCCATAGGGAGAACAAACCAGTCCGTACTAATCCGACTTTTCCTTTTGAATACTGGAAACCGTAAGTACCAAGGATTCCTGTTATTGCCCCGAGGGCCATCATGACACCCAATATGGACTCGGACATCCCTTGAGAGTACGCATAACCTGGAAGATGGAAGCACATATCAGATTAAACCACTTAAAAACTGAAGCTCATGTAATATCGCAATGAGGAACTTAGTTACCAGTAGGTGGCAGTAGTCAACAATTATGCAATAGACAACCCACTTATATCAAACCAATGTCTATTTCATCCACACAAAGGTTCTGTATTGCATTAGACAATGAACTAACACTGCCACCTTTTTGCAATCTGAAGTCCCTCATTGTAAAGAGTGTCCCTAACAGTTATCAAAATCACATTTCACTGCTCCAACAAGGGTCCAATAGGCTGCGTATATACAGACTGTTTGCTTGTGTAGTTTTTCCTTGTTCCGTGTTTGTTGCTGACCTTGAGCCCTGCCACACACAAAACGAAGCTTGTTTGGTTTATGGGACATTCCCATTGGTTGTACCAGGGAACATACCATGAAGACATGGAAACAAAGTTCGCAAGGGAACAGCCTAAGGATATGCAGCTTTAGCAGGACGGTGGAGTGATTTCTTGGATACCTTCAGGTGAAACAGGGGATACTTTGATATCAACAAGAGGACCTATATACAATTGCCATTTAAGAGTGAAATGCCATATTTGAGGTTTCTTATACATAGGTTGGTGGGGAGGAGAAGGTTCTGTTATTCCTAAGGGAAACACTGGGCAAAACGAAACTATCGCTGAACATACTAATCTTTCATTCAAATTTCGTTCAACCTGAAATTATAAACCAATGAAATTGGTAATATTGAGGAGAAAACAGGTAACTGAACCATATATGGCAAATTTTTTATTTTAACTGAATCATCGCACAAAAATATGTTAAAAGATAACTCATATCACATTTATCAAAATAAGGGGTAACGAGAACTTACCAATGGTGATGTTATCGAAACCCAACACAGTCATGTAGAGACACGCCAGTCCCAGGCCAGCAAACCGCACACTCTGTCGCATGTAACAACGCCAGCCTTTCACCAGGGTGATAAAGGTACCAAAGATCTTGTAACAAATGTTTGGGCATTTCTTGGACGGTTCGGGCACTTTGACGTCTGGCATTGCTGCGATTGGCTGCAGCTCGCCATTTTCAATACTGCCATCTCCTTGTCCTGTTACAAATGGATTAGGTGTTACTACCACGAAAAGATGAATTCAACTATGTCAAAGAATAGACAAACAAGGAAGAGTGGTTCATCTGTGTGATAACATTGCAATATCGCAGTTTGTGGACAAGGTCCATTGGCGAGGTTGTCGAGGACACAGTCACAACCAGACTGAATCGGGCCAGCTGCCCACCGAGTAAAATTTTAAGCAACCAGTGACTTTTTCACAAGCAAAACACCATCTTCTCTTTGTTTCAAATTCCAAAAAGAAAGGATGCACTGGGCCTTTAAACTCACCTTGTGTCTTTTTAGCCTTTGAAGCCAGGGCTGGGACCGCGTGATATACTCTCCACAAGAGGTAATACTCGATGAAGAACGAGACCAAATTCCACACGGCGATGAAGACGGCACCGATGAAGAGAGATCCGAATGTAAATATCTGGCCAACCCCCACAGGAGCTAGAATGTTGGTTGTTAAGTCAATGCGGCGAAGAATAGCTGTCATCCCTGGAAGAAAATCATCAAAATCGATTAATCTGTGAACAGGTCTTCATCAGTCCAGCCGTCTTATTCTTTTGTTGAGAAAAGGAGTCATGTTTGGTGGAGCTTTCTTATCTAGGACTTTTCTATTGTCAATGTAAGTCAAGTCCAGCTTCATTTTCACTCTCCCCAATTGAATGAAAGCTTAGCTTTTCATGCGGTATGGCTTGAAGATTGAAAACATCTTACTTGTCATAGTTGTCGTCTTCCGTTCACAGATTTCCACCACCCAGTCTCGCTCAATCGCAATCTTGTGTCCAGTGCTGGCGAGGATAGCAATATCGGCAAAAACAATGACGAGTATTTGACAGATGTTGTTGAGCCATCCATCCCAGACTGTTGCCATAGCAACCGGGTACACCAACATCATGCAAAGGACAACGGCACAGATCATGACGCTGAGATTCTGGATGATGAGCGTTGTCCTGGCAACTGAAAAAATAAAGATGAATTTGATACAGAATATTTTGATATTCTGAATATTCTAATGTTGCTAAGGACAGGATGCTATACAGACCCAATCATGACCCGTCTGTTTCAAGGCAGCTATAATAGGCCTAAACAACAGCACACACCCTTCCGAGGAAAACCCATAGATAGCAGTCAGCTCATGTAAACTCCTTGGTCACCATCCAATAGGAACTTTTTCGAGCCTCTGACCAAAGACAGCAGGTCAAACAGTCCCGGGAACAGTCCCAGCCTCTCTCACCCTTGAGCCTTGGATTCCTGTCCACCCAGTCCCCGATTACTGCTCCGAACAACAGCACACAAGCTCCAGAGGAAAACCCATAGATAGCAGTTAGCTGTAGCGAGTCCTTGGTAAGGCTGACGAGGAACAGGCCAACGGCGAACTGCCACATCCGATCTCCCTGAAAAATAGGCACACATATGAGGAAGGATTTAAGAAAATTCCACCTATTATTCTTGTGTAAATACATGAAATCTTTCAAGCAACAGAATCACTCAATTAAGTACCGGAGATACACCTAAGACATGAAGACAATGACAGACCATTATAATACAAAGCTTGGAAAGGGGCACGGCAAGTTCGTCCATTGAGAAACCAGAGTTTTTACCATCTGATGACATGTCAAGTGGTTGAAAGTATTCACCTTACTCTAAGGATAAATTTCTGGCACTACCATCAATGCAGATAGTTCGAGGCTGAATGGCGAAAGTCATCAAAATCCCAGCACGCCGAGAACGGTAAAATACATACCCAAGTTGACAACAGATGGCTGCAGTAGACCAGGAAAAAAACACTGTGTAGCCAATCTGAAATTGTAAATTACATATTGATGTTTTGACAACTGTTCTCTAGTTTCAGAACTACTTGTCTTAATTTTTTGAAAGCATATTTGGGCCTGATATGCCGAGCAACCTCCAAAGTGTTTGTCTTTCTAGAGGGAAGGAGGTCCAAGGAGAGACAAACAGTGTTTTTTGCCCCAAAATAATTTTGACATACTCACTCCCTCAGACCAACTAATGATACTACATAAAAAAATGACCTTCCATTGAAATAAATCTCATCCCCGAAACCAACAGTATGACTTACCTCTAAACTTTTCACAACAACCTTTTTCTTCTTCTTTTTCTTCTTCTTCTTCTTCACATTCTTCATCATCCTGGAGTCTGGGATCACTTTTATTACCATTTCTTTCAATGAGTGGTGCTGCTTTCTCAACCTCGACCTCATCTTCACTATCAATAGGTTCAGGTTCCATGATTGAATGGTCAGTATCACTGATCACTCAGGTAAGTTACGAGAGTTTTTCATAGATGGATTGGATTCTGAAAGAATTTCTAAGCTTGAGAATATTGCAACTATTACTTTATTAGAACAAAGATCATTAGAATCTACAGGACGTCCCATAATTCACACAAAATGGCTGGAATACGAACTCTGGAACTGTGTTTATAGGCTGCCACATCATGACATGCCAGCAGGGACTAGGCCCGTAGGCCGTGAACAAGGCAGGAAACCCATGTTAGAGGATTTAAGGGCCAAGGTCTACTACTAGTACTAGTGTCTTACTTGCTTTGCATACAAAATCATGCAGGAGTCCAGATTTTCTACCAAATACGAAACTTCAGAATTTCTGTCCCGAATATGACGATGGTAAGGTTTGAGAAAACTCGCGCATTATATATGCCTTTAATTATGCTGTGAATAAAATTAACCGGCCCTGCAGCCCACCCAGCCCTAGTTCAAGATGCCGAGAGTGAAAGGTCATTTTCATCACAGGTATTTATAATATCCACCAACAGAATCGATGCTATGCCAGGCTAGCAGAGCTCTAGCATATTGTTTCAATTAGAAAACCATTTGTTTTCAATGTCTACCTTGGTCTACCATTTTGCTGGTCAAACTGGATCACATGATTGACATGTGACAAACAGTGACATGGCCATCTATCAGATTATGGAGGAACTAAAATTCAACCATAGACCAGTGTATACTGGGTGTCTCAGAAAAATGTGACACATGGTTATAACGAATTTAACCTAGTGAAACCTAAATTTTATGATGGTTCACTGTAAAATGCGTGGGGTGTTATCATCAGCATTACCCAATCAAGATGCAAGGAGGAGGGGCATGCACAAGACCAAGAATGGGCAACTAGAAAATATGTTCTCACATAAACTTGATATAACTTTTATTACAATAGAAGTCTATGAAAAGTTTCTTTCCTGAATCATTTCTTGTTGTCATAATAACTTCACAGAACGTAATTTTATCGTAGCTTTTTCAACTTCGTGCGAAATGTCCTCCCCAAGTTGTGACTTTCCTAGAACATCCACTGAGTCGATATCTTGCATTCCGATACCGAGTTTTAACTTCTCCATACCATTCCTATAATAAAAGACACAAAAAATTAGGCAAGACATTATGATGTAAGGCCATATTATGTTGAAAAGACCACTGCCTTTTCTCAACTGTCATATCTGTCCAAAGATAGAATGACTGACCTTATTTGCATAAACCAGATAGGAAGAGCAGGCTACAGCTGCGAAAGGGACTTAATCCACTTTGAATCTTTTGGCAATGAAACAGTTTGGTATTCATCTGAGTTATACTGTCAGGTTCCCTTCACTATAATTGTTTTCATTTTTTTTAATTTGGCGACTTACAGCAAGGATCAAGAAAAAACCGCTCACCATGCAATCATTATGCCGTTGTCTGTACATAGTTTAGGTGGAGGACAGACAAGACGACAGTTGTAATGACTACACATCTTCTCAAGACCCTGTCTCAGAAAACCATTACTGGCTACCCCACCCGACACAACCTAAAAAAGACAATATTTATCATGAGGCTTTGGGAGGTGGACATAGTTTCATGGGTCGTGAGGATAACTGCAACAGTCACTTCTTGATGCGGGTTTGATTCCCTGTCGGATCATAAGAGAGTCATATTCAGTGCGTACTTACAAACTAAGAAATGTTCAAATTTAAGTAAAAATTTTGAACTTTTAACAAAGGGCATTGGCCTACGATCACAGCATCAAGGAAAATTAACCGTAACATTTTACGTACCAGTGTCTTTTCTACTGGGAGGTAACCATTCATCTCTGTGAATATCAGCGCCCTCTGCAGCCTTTTGGAGAGATGGTGGAGCACATGGAATTGGAATGAGGCACAGATGTCGGCCGCATTTGGAAGGATAGAGCCTCCTGCAACACCTTGAACAGAAAAAACTAAATCTTTCAACATTGGGGTGAAGTCATTATCACAGGCCTCTTACTTTATCCAATTGACTACAATGCAATTACTACATGTATGTTATCAACTACTGGCCACAAATTGCCAAAATTATATCCTTAAACCAGGGTCGAGATAAAAGAAATTTTAAACCAAAATACTAATATCTCATATCCATGTCAATTACCTTGCCTGATCTCCTCACTTTCTATTAACCTCTTATACTTGGCCTTGAGGCCAGAAAAAGAGAAGTCACAGTTTCTATTCCGGCCCATCACAGCAACAAATGGAACTGCTTCAACATTGCCGAGTTTTGCAAGCGTCTCTATCGCTTGACCACCACTGACAGATTCGAATTCGGGTATATTCCTCAACTTGAGTCTTCTTGCTACCTGTTGAAGAGAAAAGAGTAGGTTTTAACTGTTTTAGGACATTGTCACAACCAAGGACAAGTCACAATCTCACAACCCTTGGTCTACATCAGCTGTACATAGTTGACCAAGGACAAAATCACAATTTAAATACTGATAGGGGGATGCTAAAGCTGTGATATGCCTGACATGACCTGAGGCAAAGTCACAACCTAATAACCATAGGTTTACCTTATCGAATGCATCTCCAGGGGCGTCATCCAGACTCTGTCCCAGAAGGAGGAAATCATCCACCCCTCGAGCTACTGCAAGCAGGCAGTGACCACCACTGATCAGGAGAACAAGGAATGGAAACTCTACACTGCAAGTAATAAAGAAGTGAGATTACCTGTACTGAAAGAGAAGGAAAAAAATGTCTGACACATTGTCGCCCTACTGACAGTGTCATCCGTGTCCAGGATACTGTCCTTCCTTGATGTACCTTTATCTACTTCTATACAGCAAGCAGGCAGTGGAGAGTGTGGCCAATGTTGATTGGAAAGTCAATGAATGAATTAGACAAGGCAAGACATAAGGAGAAAACAATGTTTTAAGAAGAAACTCACTTTTCTATCATTCGGACTGTTAGAGCATGTGCTTCCATGTGATGAATGGGGATGAAAGGTTTCCTGAAAATATGTTCGAGATGAAATTGAACTTACTGGCATGGTATAATTCAGCAGGAGCCATCATAATTATTCCTGGCAGTGCAGGTTTATGCGAACAGAAGCCAAAATTGTACTGAACCTGTGTACCACCTTGTGAATGTCTTACATTTTTCTTCCTGCAAAAGTGATGAACATTAGTTAGAAACCTACCGAGACTCTCGAACAAGTTCCCTTGCATGATTGAGGCCAACTCGAAGTGAAGGCAGTAAGCCTGGTTTGACTGTTGCTGCTATTGCATCGAGATCCTGAAGTAGAAATATGGACAGTGTGAATTCACATTTCATAAGTTAGCAGGCAATCAATCATCAGCCCTATGAAAAGCCAGGAAAGGTGCATGCAAAGCTCCGAGCTTCTAATTCTATGGAGTTTATCTATCTTATAGAGACATAGGCCTGGTTCTGTAGTATAACCACTAAAGAAAAGATGCTGAGAAAAAGTTGGTAGGCCTACCTCTAATGTCATTCCAGCTCTCTCCATAGCCGTATCTACTACACCTTTGATATTTTGCACATGGAGATCTCGAGCCAGAGGAGGAATTATTCCTCCCATCCTGAAAAGATGAATAAAGTTTTAGAATCAGTGGTCGACCCTATCGTCTTAGTTGTTCTTTTCCTATCAAGCAACTATTCCTGAAGTCTACTTTTGTGGCCTGTGAACACAGTGGACGCCTGCGTGGTGACATCTGGCATATTCAAAAGCTAACTTTAGCTTGCCCGGCTATGGCAGGTTTTGTCACTGCCTGTGTCTCCCTTAAATTCATTTATTGTGGGCCGATCGAGGCCTGCCAAACTGGCATCGGTACAAAAACTTACTGAACATGAGTTTTAGTTTGATTATGTATTGCTTCTCCCATGACACTGCCATTCTCATCAACAACTGCTGCACCAGTATCATCACAACTCGTCTCAATTCCAAGAACAAACTTTTTGCCATCTGTCCGACCACGCCCACTTTCCAGCTGACAGCACAGTGCACGTGCATTCCGAGGACCATGCACTACCCCAGTGTAGAGAAAGCACCGGCTTGATTTTTTATTGCAAATATCTCGGGAAGTACGATAAAGACTTTCATTATGTTGACATTTCTGAAAGGACCGATAGAATTTCTTTAGCACACCGTAAGATCTGCTTTCATTAAGTCGCTTGAAGAGACAGAAATTTAGCTTTTTTGGTGTGTCAAAATTGATTTTTCTGATCATGGGCGCAGCCATCTTGGATTTCCTTGGAGGCGGTGAAAAGATACCATAAAGGAAATCCGGACTTGAAAAACTGTAATACAATTTCCATTGCTGAAAGTCCGTACCATATCCTAATCTCCTGCACTTCCTCAATTAAATTTCTGAGCGTGGCATCATCATCCCGAATGAAAATTGCTTTGCACTTAGCAAGAAGTGCAGCTGTGTTTGCTCGATTTGCGTACAGACAGCACTTTATTCGATCGTTTTCTGTGGCTCATAATCTTTGTAAATCTGCGAATGACAATCTGCTGTGGGGATCCAAGCAGAAAAATATCAGGAATCTAAAACCAAAAGGGGTGAACTTGAATTTTAGAATGGCAGATTCAAAAACAGAAGAAATCCTTGCTCCACTCCGAAAGAGTGTCAAGGAACAGGTAGGCTTAGCTATAGGAAATTAGCTACACTTTATTTCATCGTCCATCCGTCGCTCTCGCTTCGTATAACCAGTCGTAAACTGCAGTGAAAACATCGTCCTTCCCCGTATATTATGGGCGTACAGTAAATCGTCGGCCGGTCAATCAGCGGGGCCAAGCGGAGAGCAGCAGGCCGAACATTGGAAACAACATCGTTAAGTTGTATGATTGTTTCGTAGCGGCACTGTCACTACATACATTTAAGATTTTTCATCTGATCTAGGCCCGATTAAATAACTTCATGTGCTGTAACATGTAATTTGTGTCATTTTAGGGTGATCTGGTCAGGAAGTTGAAGCAGGACAAAGCTCCGGAAATCGATGTCAACTTGGCTGTCAAAGAGTTAAAGGCACGAAAGAAAGCTCTGGAGGAGAAGGTAGGTCTTCTCAGACATCTTATTTTTAAAGGGAGACTCTAGGCAGTAGGCTTTCCCAGGTAGGTTTTTAAGACACATGAAGTCGCCAGTAGGGGTCTTTCCCATCTGACAGTTCAGTAAAAGTGGTCAGGCTTGTACAAAGAATGTAGTCCCCTTTAAAGGTTAATAGTGGCCTTGTATCATCTAGTCATCACCTTGTCATCATATCCTTGGGTTGTAATTGTATGCTGTTGTTCTAAAGAATACTTCTTCAATTATTTTCCAGGAGTTGTCTTTAGTTCCAGCAGATGAGCAGATCGACCGTCTAAAGTTGGAAGATTTGCTGAAACAGAGATTCTTCTATGACCAATCTTTTTCAATATATGGAGGTGAGATGATCATTGATCAACTTTAGTACAATGCTTGGACAGAACACTCCTGTGGATGTACTTGGTTCGTTATAAAGTGCTGTTTTTGCAAAGATAAACTTAATTTTCTTATGAATTTTTGGATTGTCCGCCCCTTTGTTTAAGATAACTGCTAACCCTTTCAGGTGTTCAGGGTCTGTATGACTTTGGCCCCATGGGATGTGCCATGAAGTCCAACCTCATCAACATGTGGAGGAACTTCTTCATCCTTGAGGAGCAGATGTTAGAAGTGGACTGCTCCATGTTGACACCTGAGGTCATTCTAAAGTAAGTTTGGGAGATTCTTTTTACGGTTTAAATGATCTTGTCATAATACTTCAAGGAGATAACCCGTCCTCACTCATACTGAATACCTAAGTAATTCACATCAGCTGCATTGCTCAGGACCAGCATCTTGTTCATTGAGGTGATACTTCTAGTCTTTTAACGCTACCAAACCGTGGAAAAGCTCCAGCCTAATGAATTATTTGCCAGCTAGTGCAGGCAATATCCCAGTCCGGTTTAGATTTGTTAAATCGGAGAAACAGCACCTTATGTCTTCATTTATAATTCCGTTATTTTCATTGCAGAGCATCTGGTCATGTTGAACGTTTCTCGGACTACATGGTAAAAGATTTGAAAAATGGGGAATGTTTTCGATGCGATCATTTCATTGAAGGTTGGTTAAACTTTTTTTTGTGACCCTTGGAGGTCCTCCAGCTAGGGCCCTGCTCTCTCATTGAAATTAACATCTTTTTGTTGAGTGTTTAGTTGAGGAGAACACGAGGCACTTTATTACATCTCACTTTCTGACGTGTGACATGTTTTTCACGCTGATGATAATACACATATCTTTGCAGCCTTTCTAGAAAAGATGATATCAGAGAAGAAAACGCCAGCAAATGTTAAAGAAGAGTGTAGGAAACATATCATGACTGTAAGTTACTGCAGAATGAAGTGAAAATCAATATCAGGTAGTCAGACAGCCCAATTGGTGTAGCCCAAGAATACTACACTAAACGGGCTGTATTTTTAACTGGATTCGTTTCTTTAGATCTGTCTCAGTGGGAAAGGGATGTTCCCAAACACACAACTCAGTTTCGAAAGATCTTATTTTCCTGAGGCAGTGAGTATGGTAGGCAGCTTATTATATTAGAATTTTCTTTCAGATTGACAACCTAAATCGAGATGAGATGGCTGCGTTGATGAAGAAGTACGACATGAAGTCACAGAATGGCAATGAATTGTCTGAACCGTTGGAGTTTAATCTCATGTTTGCAACATCTATAGGACCAGCTGGAAATGTGAAAGGGTGAGTCTCTTACAATGGCAATTTTTTTTGAGATGTTTTCGTTCATTGTGTGAAATTTAACGTTAGGTCAGTATCATGCCACATCATTATTTCATGAATTTAATTGTTTTATATTTGTAATTTCCAGTTTTCTTCGACCAGAGACTGCTCAGGGTATATTTGTCAACTTCAAGCGTCTGCTTGAATTCAATCAAGGGAAACTCCCGTTCGCCGCAGCTCAAATCGGTGCCGCCTTCAGGAATGAAATCTCACCTCGTGCTGGCCTTATCCGCGTCCGCGAGTTCACCATGGCGGAGATTGAATATTTCTGTGATCCAGCGGAAAAAGACCACCATGAAAAGTTTGATATGGTTGCCGATCTCGAGCTGGCGTTGTTTTCTGCTTGTAACCAGATGGATGGGAAGGGACCAGAGTTGGTGAAACTAAAAGATGCTGTTGCAAAGGTGAGAAAAGATTCTGAAGTTTTTGATTTACGCACATTGTTTTCATACCTCCATATGAGCCCTGAAAAGCTATGTGACTCGCTGCGCCTTCTAGTGGATTGGATTCACCACTTCACCATCATGGTTATTTGATGTCCTTTGAACTTTCATGCATCTTCTTTTGCAGAAATTAATCGCCAACGAATCTCTTGGGTATTTCATTGGGCGAATCTATCTCTTTTTGACCAAAGCCGGCGTGGATCCCAATAAACTGCGCTTCAGACAACACATGGCTAACGAGATGGCTCATTATGCGTGCGACTGCTGGGATGCTGAATGTAAAACATCTTATGTAAGTTGAAGAAGATTTCAAGACAAGTATTTCCGTATTCTCTAGTCTTCCTTATATCTATTGCGGAACAAATAGAAGTAAAATCTTTTAAGAACTACTCCGACTCAGTGCACATAGGCAGGCCTATTTACAATTAAGATAGGCCTTTTTCAAGGTGCCCCTAAAGCAGATAAACAGTGTCTTCTTGCATTATTTTTCAGGGTTGGGTCGAGTGCGTTGGGTGTGCGGACAGATCCTGTTTCGATCTTTCGCACCACGCAAAGGCCACTGGAGTCCGATTGTGTGCCGAGAAGAAGCTGCCTCAACCCATATCCTTTCATTGTGACAGTGTCTGCATAGGCTTGTTTTTCTATTAGTGACTTCTACAACCAGTCTTCCACTTTTCACCTTAAATGTCTTGACCAAATTGCACTGTGCTATCATTATCAAGCCAATTGAAGAACAACAGATTTTGAAGAATTTACCTGATCTTGACCTGGCAGGTAGGACTTAGTTCAGACAGGTATTAACCCAATGCATCTTGGTTATGAGCATGATGCTTTTGCCCTTATGCAACTGTGCACATCCCTGATGCATATAAACATTTTATACATTTCTGATTAGGTGTTTTAGAATATGAAACCTTAACACGTTTACAAGGTGGTGGATGTTGTCGAGTGTCAGGTGCAGAAGAGTGTCATTGGAAAAGTGTTCAAGAGAGAAGCCAAATTAGTTACTGAATACTTAACCCGTTTAGAGGAAAATCAAATCAGTGAACTAGAAAATGTGCTCAAGGAGAAGGGGTGAGTAATTAAATGCATTTCACAATGTTGTGTGACCAGTTTAAAGAAATTAATTGTTTTTTTTCATGGGAGGAGGTCCCCGATCAATTTTTGGCTTGATCTGATATCCAATATGGCCGCCAGGCGATTATTGTAGCTGCTGAAGGAGTCGCCTGATGGAGCTTGGTTTCCTGTGGCACGACAGAGTGTTGTAGGAGAGCTGCACTCACTTAACACAGGTTCCTTGTATACCCCTGCAATGCAATAAGTAATGACTTCAAAATCACACCATCTAAAATTCTGTGCTCATCCAACATGTTTTGCTCTGCTTCTGTTGATTCAAAGTCCTCAATTTTGTATCATATTCTTCCAGCGAAACAACTGTGACGATTGATGAAAAGCCGTTCCTTTTGAAACCGGAGATGATAAATGTGAAAAGGTTCCAGAAAACAGTTCATGGTAGGTTTACCGCAGATATTTACTTATTACTTATCCCGTTCCACCGCTGCCGGAGCATGGCCCAGAAACAACTTCTCTCCACCTTCTTCTGTCTTTGGTCTATCTCTCCAGGTCAGTCAGCTCCATGAAGATTATCTGACACTGAAATCAGAGTCTGCTGGTGGAAACAGGGTCTGGTAGTCTTCCAGTCCTCCAGTGGGTTCAGGAAATGATGGTGAACTTTAAATTTCCCATCTGTCTTTCTTTCATAAATCATTTCATAATTTTCCAGTTGAAGAAGTGATGCCATCTGTGATTGAACCCTCGTTTGGCATTGGGCGAATCATGTACGCCATCTTTGAACATAACTTTCGGATACGAGAGGGTGACGAACAGAGAACGGTAAGTTTATATCCAAAATTAAGGTGTGCAAAGTTTTAATTTCACAAGACCGACAAATGAAATGTCCACGAATATTTCTGGATTAACAGTACATTTCCTTCGCTTACTGCCAAAACCAGTTTGTACCCCATATGTCATCAGGATTTGACTAATAACAGTTTATTGCTCAGTGCCTAGAGAAATAAGCAGAGTTGTATTTTTGGACGAAAAAGTACATATTTTTAGTTCATTCCTCATTGCAGTATATCAGCCTACCTTCAGTTATAGCGCCTTACAAGTGTTCAGTGATACCTTTGAGTGGAAATCCAGACTTTATACCTTTCACCAAACAGCTCTGTAAGTATATTCTGTGATGACTTGGATGATGATATTCAGAAATTTGTTAGTTTTATCATCTAATATCATAGTAGTTCAGTTTTATGTATGAGGCTTGCAGCCTATTGGTTAACGATTCTGGCTACCATGCAATAGAGCCCGGGAATTCATCTTACCATCTCTCCCATTTCAGCTGCTGCCCTCACCAAACATGACGTACCCCATAAAACTGATGACAGCAGCGGGTCTGTCGGCAGGAGATACGCGAGAACTGACCAGATTGCGATTCCATTTGGTATCACGATAGACTTTGACACAGTGAACAAGACGCCCCACACGGCAACACTGAGGGAGAGAGACTCGATGAAGCAGATCAGAGCTGATGTAAGTGTTGGACCGTGGAAGAGGATCGTTTAATACGCGTGCAAATTGGGAGGAGGCCATTTGAGAATTTTAGGCCCATTTTGCGTATGCGTTCGTATAGGGGGGGGGGGGGGGAGTAAATGTGATTGTGATTTCAAAATTGACTAGGTGTTTTATGATTAAAGGGGTAACTCCAGTAGACAGGACAAACCACTTCCCAGATAGGGGACTTCCATGTCGTTAAAGCAATGGATGAATCCTATTGGGTCATACCAAAAACTCATTACTTCAAGTAAATACTTGAAGTAATGAGTTGTTTTTGGTCATACCCACTAGCGTTTCCTGTTTAATGACCAATCTTGTTATAATTATTGACCAATGTTTTTATTTGTGATGAATTGACCAATTTCTGATGATTGATTGACCTATCTTTTTGTCATAACAGATCGATGAGCTTCCAAAGATCGTGAGTGACTTGGCCAACGGCAGACGGACATGGGAGGACTGTCTGAATAATTACGAAATCTTTGAGCAACAGGAAACTACAAAATAGACATTTTCAACATTTACAAGAAGGTTGAACGTATTGAACACTTCAGATAGCATTCTCTAAAGCTTGTGGATTTCACATTATGTAGGTCTCTCACAGATTCGAGTCCTCATTAAAAAACTTTTAATGGAAAACTGGTACTTGTACATGTAAGAGAACATTTCATGGAGATAACTATGGTTTGCAGTAGGTTTCTCTAGTCTTAGAAAAAACGGTGCCTCTCGCTCTGTGCCTGAGGATTATCAAAGCTTCGAGAGAATGCATGTAATCCACTATAATTCATCTTCAAACAGTCATGTATTGTGATGTGCTAAACTATTAAATAATCAATGATCTACTTTATATGTTGTTTTTCTGTGCCTCACTCTCCTTTCTTTGTCATATAGGTCTGTTGGATTGAATGCCCAGCATGTATTTTCTGGGCACTTTGTGTCCATCAGTACATATACAACCAAGAATTGATAAGGACTAAGAATTTGGAAGTGTGAAATCCTCAAGTCTTATGTCGAGCAAAAAATGTGCCGTAGGGTACTCGCAAGTCTTGCAGTTGAAGGGTTTGGAACCTTGCTGAAATACCACATTTGTGGTACTGCATGGTACAACCGATGTTGGTACCATCCGTGTACTGCTCATTGGTATATGGGGCTCCGAGATGCAGGTCTTCTGTTCAAGCCAGTGAGTAGTTGTCCCAGCCCTCATATCATATATCAATTGTGCTGTTGGCCTATCTTTTAAATCTTCTGATAAGGACATATAGACCGAAATTATCTGAACTGTGTCGGACATAGGCCTACACGTGTAGAGGATCAATTATATTGTTCTGGTAGTGGTCCACACAAAAAGGGCCTTAAAGTTGGTTGTGACTTTGTACCCATTTTTTAAGCGGCAACACTTGTCCGGTGACTAGGTTGTGACCTTGACTTATGAAGTATGTTTTGTTTTTGTCGATCGTCTTTGCAAGTGACTGGTTGTGACATTGCGAGTTGGTCGGCCGGAGGCACATTACCATTGGTTGTGATGACATCCCATTACTCGTTTGGACTTCTGACCCGTCCCAGAATGTATAATCTAATAAATATCTGACAAATTACCAGGTGATTAAAGTCTAGCCCATATAATGGCATTATTATGATATAATAATGGATCATGTGATTACCATCATGATCAACCCCGTACCCAGGATAATATTTACCTGGAAGCGAGGTTGACAGAAAAGTATGTTGCAAATAGAGAATAATAGGTTCAATTCTATGACATTTTTTAGACAAATTTTGTCATGATAAAATTTGAATGCCAGTTGTTGACTTTATCACGTCATTTAAGGTACGTTTCTATAGATTTTTATATTTATTTACAACATCATTTGCTTCCTTTGCTACACTCTTAAAATCGTCATTTTTGAGAAATTGTGCAATTTTCTCTTCAATAAAATCAAGATTATTGTCCATTCTAAACCAGACACGTGTCTACAGTCGATAACATATGTCGATATAGTTCTTAAGGTACGTTATGATGTATTCTATCATCTGTGAATTGCTTAATCTTGACGCCAAAGTCCGTTATTCTAGGGCCAAAAAGTTGTGCTCATGAAAAGTTGCAACGCAAGCCTTGCGGCGACGATATTCAACAATACGATGTCATTACAAGGCCAGGTTACAGTGTTTGATCAGTGTCTCTAGTGATGGTGATCAAATCAAAAGAAGCCAGTGCGTATGTGCACAAAGAAGGATAGCTCTCATTTCAAAGTTATTGTGAATTTGGCAAAGTTTCGAGGTGATTTGCGTTCAGATTTAGTAAGTGCCTTAGTCATTAGTTGAAAATTCCGAAAATAGCCCTCGTAGACATAGACATAGTCTTAGGTAGGTGGACTAAGTGGTTTAATCAGCAACCTCTTTAATTTTCTTACAGGCACCATAGGAACCACCTTATGAAATGTTTTCGCCTTGTTCATTTGGACATAAATGTTTCTTGACATCTGGTCTGTCTTAAGCGACACTTGCTACACACATTTTACTCAATGTGCAGCTAAACTGCTACATTGGGCATTGACGCCAATACTCTCTAGTCTCTCTCTTTGAATGATACATAGTCTAATAAATGTTCCAATTCATTTTCATTTCAGTGAGTGCTGCTGATGGACAGTTAAGAAAATCGATCACACATGTATGGGAGTATAAAAGGCAGAGAAATGCAGCAGCCGCTGATCTCCTCGGAGAATAATCATGATGGGTATGAAGAGTTGATGAAAGGAAGCGTACACTGTCCAACATGTCGGGGCACAGGAAGGGTACCAAAAGGTTAGTTGCTTTCTTTTGTTGGGAATCAAAAAGAATGCGACCCGTCACACCAAAACGGTTAGTTTGTAGCATTTGAGGGCTCATTGAGTTATTTTGGTCAAATTGACTGATAAGAGTAATTAGGTACACGTAGGCCCAAATTCATAAAGGGCGTTTAAGGGTTAGACATGTACAACTTCTCCCTAATCAGTTTCAGGGCCTATTCATATTCTGTGAAGATTTACATGACGGGCCAGAATCTGTCTATTCAGCAGTTAAACGCTGTTTTTAAGCCAAACGCCCTTTATGAATTTGGCCCATGGTGTCTAAGATGTGTTGTCCCGTCAGTCCTGTCCTGATCTAAAAACCAAATCAAAATTGACATAGTTTTATATTCACTCAAGTCAAATGCTCAGTACTTCATACTTGGTGACTTGGGTCATAAACTAAAGCACCTGCAAACATTCATTAACTTGAAACGGGCACAATAGAAATGGGTGTAGATATGTATAGGTTTGTAGGAAGTACACTGAAGTGCATCCTGAGGAAATCAGGGGTTGATGTTCGCTTCTCCGGCTCTCCACACAAATTGAGAGTCGAACATTAACCCCTCAGGATGACTGAAGTGAGGCATGCATTGGTATCATCTTTTTCTAGTTCATCATCATCATCATCATCATCATCACCATCATCCTCAGATTCGTATTGTAACACATTTTCATGCCATATAATCCACAAGTTTAAAAAAATATTTATGTGCATTAAGAAATTTAGAGATTTAAGACTATTTCGAAATGTCTGGTTGGATTGAGGGTACGACTTCTTTAAAAGAGTTGGTGTTCGGGACATCACACACAGACTTGAGACAAAGTGATACATACAAGCACTACCCCTGCTTTCCAGATCTTCCCGGTGTCGAACCTCAGGCTCCCTCCCAAGAATCTGAACAAGACAATTCCCAACTCTTAAAGAAAATAGATAAGCAAGTCTTTGCAAAGATACGTGCCGAGTTGAAAGAAATGAAAATAAGCCAAGAGACTTTCGCTGCTGTTTCAAGCGGGCGAACCCAGGGGTATTTGTCGGACCTGCTGCGGAGAGGAGAGGCAGGAAATATGCCGGATACTAAAACGACGATTCAGAATTTGTTGCGAATTCAGGAATTTTTGGATAAACCGGTGGAAGAGAGGTTACGTTTGTACCAGGAGTACAAGATGGAGTCCAAAGATCAGCGGCGCATGAGGCGAGAGTACTTCGAGGTAAGTGATCACAATGAGGAAGTGGACTTTGATGAATTCCTATAGATGGCACAGTGAGTTGCGTTGCTTTTCAGGGCTAGTGAAACTTCTCAACAACATTGCCTACGGCTGATTTAAACTGTAGCCACCTGTAATCATAATCGTTTCATCTGAAGGGGAAGAGCGGTAATCACTGGGTTTGGTATTGAATCGTGCAGATTACCGCAGCCACTGCAAATGACTGATTATTGCATGCGATTAAACATGCAGGTCACAACGATTTAAATTGCTTGTTTACAGGTAGAAAGTGTAAATTGATGTTTTTGGTATCATGTAACATTATGAAGGTCAAATCAAGCATTAGTTGAATCCCATGTCCTTCAAAAAGCTATTTCTTCCTTCCAGGAATCGACTGAACCGAGTTACAAGAAACGGAGAATAGTTAGTGCACACGCCAAAGCTACAATGTTAAAATTCTTCAACGAAATTTCTAAAACACCTGACCAGGTTGCCCTGCAGTCGATTTCTGAGGTCCTGAATCTAGATCCCGACATCATCTCGCGGTTCTTTGAAAAGGAGCGAAAGAATGCACTAGATGTGGTTGAAAATGAGGCGAATCTGACAGAGGTATTGTTGGCGATGGAAGTAAAAGTGGAAAATGTCACTCAAGCAGCTCAGGAGGTTGTTGGGGACGACAATGGACAGGAACCAGAGGTTGCCGGGGACGGGAATGGACAGGAACCAGCGATCACGTCTGCTCAGACTGAAAATGATCTTCAGGAAATGCAGGTTCAGCTGAGTGGAGACCTCGATCCCAGTCAGAATGCGTGTGGAGACATTGTATGATGTGCAGTTGTCAGGCTTGAAGGCCTATGCCATTCGTTAAAAACTTGAAAGTTGAACTTGCAGTGCATTTATGTGTCCAGTTTCAAAGCCCATCTACTGCAAATCTACACCCATGTACATGTAAATGTACTGCAGTGAGGTCCCATTGGAAAAGATAAAAGTTGCATTTGTTTTGTATTTCATGATGTTTTTTATGTGCGTTTTTACATTAAAGTGTACTGTGTAGTCTTTCATCAGCCAAATTCAATAAATATGTACATTATTTCATTGGTTTAGTAAGTCACTTCATGTCTGAATACTTTAAAATGAATAATTTTGGTGAGGCCCAGTGCTGTGCAGTCATTGGTATACAACTGCGTCAGAAATTGTCTCGGCCAGTTTTAGAATCTAGTAAAGCGTTGTTTAAGTGGCTCATGTCTTCACTTGTTTCATGGTTAGACCACCAACTCCCCAAATACCCTCTCATCAGTCATCTGACTCCCAGAGAAAAATTCTGTTGGAGATCAGCTGCAGATTACGGGGCAACTCGGCCTATTACCAACTCGGCCCACCAACTCGGCCTGGGTTATAAATCATCGGTTTATTGGCATAAGTTTTCCTTATATTGTTTTTTTTTGTTGCTATATCGACCTACTATTTATTCATTCCTGGTGGAAATTTGAAGAGAATTCATCAAGATTTGGAGAAGAAATCCATGAAATCACAGTCATGAATGTGCATTTGGAGTGCTACCGCGACTTTTCCACATTCGCCGCCGTTATTTCATGGATTTCTCCTTCAAATCCCAATGAATTTTCTTCAAATTTCCAACGGGAATGAATACATAGTAGGCCTATATATACCAACAAAAAACAAAAAAATATAAGAAAAACTTATGCCAATAAACCAATGATTTATAACCCAGGCCGAGTTGGTAATAGGCCGAGTTGGTCATACACCCAGCTGCATGAGGTGATCAGAGCGTCCCACATGAACGTTCAGTGTATTAATTATAATTATGACCATAAGCATGAACTACAATACTACCTGTGAAAACTAGTGATGTCATGAAAGGAAGCGTTAGCGTGCGAAATTAATTCAAGAGAGAGAAGTGTAATGAAGCCTTGCCAAAATGTGTCATCAGAAAAACCAAGATGATTTCCCATCTTTACCCACCTCCTTGTTGTTTTCAGAACAAGAGGCCAAGCTAATAGCACTGATACCAGTGACAGATATGAGACTTAACCCACAGATGTAAGTATGATGTTAACATATCTTGTTAAGCAAAATCTTGGACATTTTTCTGGCTCTCGGACATTTTGAATATAAAAATCGGCAAGTTGACTGGCATATTGGTATTGTCGATTAAATTTTAAATCATTAAAAGAAGGATGGGCTACTGTTCAGAGCTGTATTACAGATACTAAAAAACATGTTTTCCTCGCAAATTTGGGACAAAACGTTACGTTCTGCCAAGGGCAAATTAGATACATGCGACCCTGTGGTTTGATGTTTATGAAATGACGTTGCACAGCACTGTGTTGATGCAATCTCAGAGAAAAATAAATACCAAGGTCCCTCAAAACCTTCGACTTACGAACAAGTTTATCAACCATTAATGGAGGCTGTGTCATTTAGGCGTGTCTAAAAATACTTTGTAAATTGACCATCTTCGTTTCTTGTTTTCAGAAAATCAAAGGTAGCGGTAGCTGTGATAGCATGCATTGTGATTGCGGCTCTGACTATATTCTTCCTTATTCCAAGAAGCGTGTCTCTGTCGACTTCGGGCTTCAAAATAAAACCAGAGTATGCACTTGTCAACACAAGTGGAAAAGGATTAGTGATATTACATTTCACGGTAAGTATCAGCATTCTTCCTCGAGGATTTTTTCTCCTGAGTTTGGAATTTTTGAGAGGCACGCTTTTCAGTGCACGCTTAACAACTTTGGCTTTTCTTTTCAGAATTCATTCAACGTGACAAATGACAATTTTTACCCAGTAACTGTATCGACGGCCCGTATGACGGCAATGCATGACGATAAGAAGCAGGCGACTGCTACAAATTCTTCAGAATTGAACATTCCGCTCCGATCAACAAGCTTACATTATATAAAAATGAACATCACTTTTGATTTCGATGAGGGATATGTTGCGTAAGTTATTTAGAACAAATTTCAGTACTGTCTCTTAGGTAGAGAATTTAAGGTTGAAGGGTTTAATTATATAGTAAAGCACATCTAAAGGAATGGACGGGAAAAAGGACCAGAGATCTGGTCTGTTTTGTGGATGATAGACAACTATGGTGTCACAGAGACAACTATACAAAGTTGTCCCAGTGGGTACATGGCTGTGGGGCAGATAGACATACAGATAGTAAAAGACAATGTTTCCCCAGTGATTCGCGTAACGTTAGGTGCAGGCTACTGAATGACTAAACGTTTTAACATGCTTAGCGAAATTGTATTCAGGTACGCATTTCTAATGTATGAGTTACCAAAGAACACTGTCTTTTCTTTTCCAGGGGTTTTTGCGTCAAAAATAACTGGTCGTCGCAGATTGTCATGGAATTTGAGTAAGTTTTGTTTTTGTACAGTAGCTTTATAGTAAAATCAAACGGCTTTTCTTTCCAGAATTTATTGTGGTAGAGGATCATGGATGTCGCTACTAGACATAGAATTTGAGTAAGTTTTCTGTAAACCAGTAAGATAAGGTGGTACAGTTATAGCCCGGCCACAGTTATAGCCCCTACAGTGCAGAAAACAAATTGATGTTTGCATACGCTATAATTGTACCAGTTTACCTTACTCATTTTGCAGTGTTCGCGCAGACACTGCTTGAAATTGGGGCACTTTGTCGATTACTCGTAGGACAGCCAATTGGCGCCTGGCATCTGACAAAAATCTGTAGCCATGGAAACATGATAACATTCTATCATGCAGCGGTCAATGCAAACCCCGTACTCCCCCCAGTTGAGGTGGTCGATGCTTGAAACTATTTCGTTTGTCCCATATTCAACATATTATCACCCAGGATGTCAATGCTGTTTGCCACAAATTCACCTGCTGTCTAATCCTGTGGGGGCAGGGTTCTTCTCGAGATTGCCCAAGCAAATGTGGTGAACGCCAGGAGATCACTAGCACCAACAGTGCAACGTCATTATTGATAACTTTTAAATCACTAAATGGGACCTTTGAAACTCACACATAAATGTAAACCGTCACTGCAAGTAGGGCAATATTTTGAAGGGTCTTTTCACACCATTTCATTGTTTGCCCGAAAATTTTGATAAGTCCAAGGTGTCAAGAGAGTATCATTATGATTTTCTCATCTGGAAATTTTTGGAAGAAAAATTTGGAACTTTCAACGTTTCGCCACTGTTCTGGCATAGATCCCTTACCAGGGCCGGGTACAGAGATGCATTGACTGCTGAATATAACCCTTTTAGTATAAAACACGAGTTAAGTTCTTCAACTCTTCTTCCAGTATCTCGATCAATTCAACCTATCTCGGGCACACAGAACAGGACACAATTACAACGTACCAACACGTCAATTGCTCTGCGACCTCACCCAAACGTCGTCGGAGATCAGCTGTCAGCCAAATGCTCGGTGAGCTTGGATTATTTCAATGAGGATATTCATCAGGACGACATTGATTGGACTTTTGACTGTATGATTTGTAACAGCTTGAAATTATTGCTTGTGACGCGGCAAATTATGCATTGCTTTTGCTATGTTTTCTGTCACCCAATCTCCACTTCTGCATAAGACCAAATATTGCAAGGAATGGTAACCACTGATAAAGCACTTGCAAGTGCATTGTAAAGGGATAATTTACCAACAGATCTCTGAGCTTCTGATGTAGAAGACCTTACGGAGGTTGTAAACTTGGTAGAATGAAGTAGTATTTATAGTTAGGCTGGATTAATAATGACATAGATTTCATGTTGTCACTTGTATTGTGTCACTTTAAGTACAAAATTCCAAAAAGGAGATGTCACAGGATTCACGATGTCTCTTTTCACTCTTTTGTCATGTTATGTTATGTTTTCCAGTTGGTAATTCAAAGTTTCGTCACAAGTGACATGCAATGCTTGTCACAAGTGACATGTAATACTGGCCCTAGAGACTTTTACGAAATAGCTGGAAACGCTGGTATGGACATCTTTCAAAAATATTTATCAGTGGTTTTTTCTTTAAAAATCTTCTTGTTGTTAATTAATTTAGACTTTTTGAGTTGAAAGGCATGATATTAATAATTATGTAGTAAAAAATGTTTCTAAGTTTGAAATAAAGTGTCTGAGATTATTATTAGCATTATTATAATTAGCAGTTTATTCAATTATTTGATATACATGTATAACCCAGTCCCATGGATGCTAATAACGACGTTATTAAACCGACTGAGAGGCACTTGTACAAAAGTTCTATCTCAAGTGTAAGAGGCCTGTATGAAATGGAGGTGCCAAAACTGGTTTATGATTTTGTCCCATAGATTTATATACAATCCCATGCACCTGCACCTTATATTCCAACTCTGGATTGTGATGAGTAGTTTGTAGACTCCTGACGACCCCTTGCCAACAGTCATCTGAGTTTTCCCTGCAATGAGAGATCGAGAGGTGACTTGCCAGTTTCATGGTATTGCTAGCTCAAGATGGACATCATCCAACACGGCTAGGGTGTCCAACTACCTTCAGTCATGATGACACACGTCTGTGTGGTGACAACAGCTTCTGGCCATGTGTTAACTCTTTCACCACTGGTGCCCGGAATTAACCAGGGGTCCATAGACTGCCCACTATTGGCCCGAAGTAATCGATACTGCCAGATTATCCCCAAGATCTCAAGGGACTGTGGGGAATGATAGAATGCAGACGAAATACAATAGGACCACCTAATCGCACTACTGCTACTACACGGAGTATGCCCACCTCTAACATAAGACTAGTAGTAACACCAATCCGTCTTGAAGACCTAACAAAGGACAGTCAGGCAAATATCTAGTTGCCTCCATAGGACAATCAATACATCAATATCAATCAATACATATTATTTATATAGCGCCCCAATTACTCCGCAGGAGAGTATTCTGGGGCGCTATCCCTCCCGTAGGCAGCTGCAAATAGGTGGGCCTTCAGGAGGGACTTGAAACCTTCAATGGAATCGGCATGGTGGACGCTCGTCGGCAGCTGATTCCACAGACTTGGAGCAGCTGCCGACAATGAGCGTCCACTGAGAGTTGGATGCTTGAACCGGGGAACCTCCAGGAGCATCTCAGATTCAGATCTAAGGCCAGAGCGCCCAGTTCTTTTTAATTGAATCATGGATCTGAGATACTCCGGAGCTTCACCAGTCAAGCACTTAAACACCAGGAGCAACATTTTGTACTGGATCCTGAATTTGACAGGAAGCCAGTGTAGCTGTGCCAAAAACAGGGGAAATGTGGTCAAACTTGCCCACCAAACACACAACTCTTGCCGCTGAGTTAAAAACCCGTTGCACCTGGTCTGTAGCCCTGGCAGGTATACCATGGAGAGCATTGCAATAGTGGGCAATGATGAAAGCATGTACCAAGGTCTTGGTCGTTTTCTCCAAGAGGAATTTACGGATTTGGCGTATCCGGTAGAGACCGTAGTAGGCCTTGGCACACACTTTGTTGACATGGGTATCCAACCTCCTGGTCCTGCATGGTGTCATGTCGGTTGTACGGTTCTCTACATGTTTCGAACTTGTCAAATTTCTCATTTTTTCAGCCGATATGAAAACACATCAGACTAAACTGCATGGGACAATAAAAGGTAGCATTAACCCTCAGAGGGTCTACAATTCAGCAAGTGCTGCAGAGAAATGCCTTCTATTTGACGAATGGTTCGAGGCTGGCATTTGGACCTTCATGTGCCTGAGTGAGATAAGAGAAGTTCTGAAGTTGGTTGGGACAGGAGACACAATTAAAAGGGTTTTAATGCGTCTACAAGATCCTTGGATTCCATTTTGACATGTTCTCTAAACATGCTAAAGATTGAACAAGAACACCTATGTATGACAATACTACAATTTTTTGGTCTATGTTCACAAATTTAATGACGCATCATAATACACATATCTTACAATGGAACAATGGTACAAAAGACAATTCATCATTTTGGAAAATCATGGTGAAGAAAAAAGAAGTGCAAAAAAGAAAACCCGAAAGACGAAGTCACCTTCTCCAATCTTAATTTCTGTTAAACTTGATCAAGACAACCTCCAAAAAAACTTTATTTCATCGACGGAATTCATACAGCTGAAGCTTTCAGGCACAGCTTACATCAGAATCAGCAAGAGTTATGATTAGAATTTTTCATCCGATATCATCCCCGGGACCAACCCAACTGAATTGTCAACTTTGGACCCACTAGTTTTGATAAAAATATCCAACTTTTATACATATGATTAAAATTATGCAGGGAAGCCCTAAAAGAATATCCAAATACTCGTCAGAAAGTTACTAGTTTCAACTTAGTCTTAAATGTATTCATTTGAGGTCACTTCGTCAAATTTCTTCCGCAGAAAGCAAAGCACATTTTGTCCAACAAAAAAATGGGTGGTACGGAACTGTCTGATGCTACATGAACTTGATATTGTGGTGATAAGATGGGACTATTTACACTCAAACTTAGGGTAATCAACTGGGAACAAATATCCTTATTATGAATTATGATCAGGCATCATTACTATTCTCAAAGGCAGCAACACACCAGCGATTATGTTCAGTGTTGTTGGTTAACAAAAAGTAGAATCAATTCCCACCTTTGTTTGTTTGGGTAAGCTTAAGAAGTTTTTTTCTACCTGCTCAGCCACACTCATAAGGTTATGACACCACATGGCGGTCAGAGACAGAGGAAGAGCCTTGGAATGTAAACCAAGTTCTAACAATTGCAGCACCCAAATGCAAGTGTTGCCACCTAGCAGAAAAACAATGACCCATTTTACATTAGTTGCCGTTTTCCTATGGCTAAGCGGATATTTAACATTCATTCGAAACCTTGTTTAAAAGTATTCTCTAAAAGCTTGGGGTGTGTTTGCTTCGAGCTGATAACCATAAATTTCCCTCATACATGTACAAGTTATAAAATGATACAAGAGGTAATACTAGTCCTAACAAAGGTAACCACTTCACGTTCATACACGCATTCAGAATAATCTGTCTTGAGCATAACAACCCAGAGGAACTACAATTTAAACAGCGTGTACCCTACTTATTGAAAAAGCCCTGTACACACGGATAAGCATTTTGCAACTTCGTAACTAAACTGGCTGATTCCAGATATTACTGTCTTACCACAAGGCAAAGAATTCAGAACGAGGCATTGAACGGGATGAGAAATATACAAAAAGGCTTCAACCCTCACGGGCCATTCTTTAAAGCAAGAGGACAAGTCTAGAAGGTTACGATGGGAGTGCGACTTATTTGTTGGTCAACAAATAAATGGAGCTTGAACGAATAAAGCATATAACAAAATCAAATGCAGATTTTTACACCAGGATGAACTATCAGAATGGCCCTTTGAACTTGAAGGAATGGTTATGAATAATGCTACATAAAACTGATTCCATACGGCGCTTGAATGGACTGACCCCTTGGAAAGAATTGTGTCTAAATAATGAGAATTGTCAATTTCGGAAACTCACTAGTAATAAAGGCATCTCCTCACCCACCTCTTTAAAAAACTATTAATACACTGCAGAAGGAACAATGACATATGAAATCCAATAATGATTTCAAGGCAGTACAGTAGCAACAGCGTAACTCTGCCATGATATTTGAAACTATACATTTGGACGCCACATCCTCCGCTGATCGATTCAAATTACTGGTTTTTAGCCATGCCACCACCAATGGCACCAATGGAGTTCAGACAGATGAATCTGGGCGTTTCAAAACCAAATTTCTTGAAAATATGTGACACTGTGTTTCCCCCCTGGCATTTGATTTGAACACGTCGAACCTACCATTGTTTAATCAAGTTTTTGGCAGGATGCAAGTTTTGTTTTTCGATACTAAGACATATATTTTTGCAGTTTTATGGACTTATAATGCATTTTAAAATGTTTTAGAGTCATCTGCTTTCAAAATGACTCCAGATGGTTTTAATGACAATTTCGTTCTTTTTTTTAAAGTGGCGGGCCCAGATGGCACTGTTTTTTAAAAATGTGTCGATCCAACGCATTCAAAACAGTCAGGGAAGACACTGACTGATAATAATTCCCTAGGATAGAACCTGAAGTGTCGGCCCACTTCAACATTCTTCAATCTACGAAGTCTCTCTCCTCACTCTGTTCACCAGCAGAAAGAGTCATCTTCCCCTCAATATCGCGAATCACCAACATCATTGAATTCATTTCTGTACAGCAGATAAAAACAAGTCCTGTCCGGGTATCCCCGGCGATAAAATAGGCTAGTGTCCTCCCGTTTGCTCTTGGTAAACTTCTATTACATCACCGTCCTCGAAACCCAGCTAAAAAGTAAAAGAGCGAAGAATTAGAAATTTGAATGGTACTATTTTGAAAAGAGTTGGATAACTTTTGTTGAAATTCTGATAGTTTTTTAGGGTGTATACTCTAGTGAGACCAAAAACCCTATATTCATACGCCATACCAACCACTGAAAAGGCTCAAATTAGTAATTTGAATGGTCTATATCTTAAAAAGAATTTGATAACTTCGGTTCAATTTCTGATTGCTTCTTCAGTATGTAACTCAAAATTCCGGCGACAAAACGGTTCACTGAGAGTGCTTGAAAGCACCTGATGATTTTTCATGTGTCATAACATCTTCTTGCAACCAATTTTAAGACTGATCTTTATTCACATACCAATTTCGGCGTTTGATCTTCAAGAATTCTTCGTCCATCAAAGAGAAATCGTAAATTACTTTCTGGAACTCCCTGAGAAATAAAACCAAACATTTTGATTTATATATGATACTTTTTAAATTCCTACACTCACTAGGTCCTACTTCAATCAAGTGTTTAACCTCTCTCAGTACAAAACACCAGCAGGGTACATAATACCTCCTGTTTCTGGTTACGGCCGCCTGCTCCTTTCAAATAAATTAAGCACAAAATTGTCTTTTTTTCTGAGGTCAAGCTTGTCCTATACTTACAGATCGTTCACTATATGACTTCATTACTTTTCTCATCGCTGTGTTTAGCTTCACCCTGAATAACACCTCATTTTCTGTCAGGGCACCCTGCGGAAAGAAAGGAGAAAGGTTGATATAATTATCATGGGCGGTACTGGGCTCATACTGAAGTGGAGCAGGGACCATTTCAACGAATTTCCCGCTCAGCTCAATGATATGAATGATGTCTGATGATGATGGCGGCATTTCTGCGAGCAGCGAATCACAATATATATGACCCGGCCAAGCCTAGCCCAAGCACTGCAAAGATAGAAGACGTTCAGCTCAGTCATGAAATGATGGCTTTCACTTTCTTTTTCCATGATTTGTTGTCTTCATTCAGCACAGCCAGTCTATACTAACTTTAGCTTAGGCCTTGCCTACTTCATTTTCAGTTTCACTTCTTTCAATTTTATCTTTTCTTTCTTTTCTACCATTTCAGTCGTTTGAAAATTTTTAAATAGTGTGCAGCGCAGTGGGACTAATGCAGGTAACCAAGGGAAGTGTGCAGCTTGCAACATTGTCGACTGATTAAATGATGATCGTCATGACTGTTGTCGACAAAAATCGATTCGCGGGGATATTACCTGGCTAACGCATTTGATGTTGATAAATTCTTTGTCTTTCGTTCCATCCTAAAATGAGAAAATAAAATAGTTACAACAGTGCAATTACAACAAACGTGGTATCAACAGAATGGTATTGCTTTATTTTAATCGGATTCTGAGTCACAACTTTATGAATATTTACCTGTCCTGCTTTATCTGACATTTTGTCGACGTTTTGTTTCACCACACGTTCTAAAATTTTACAATATGGCGGCAACCGGCACCTGAACTTGGCGAAAATTATTGAGCCGGAGATTGATTCCGAGGAAGGCGTGAGGAACTATCGGCGGCTGAGACAAGAAGATGGCAATAAATCATACGGTTTAATGCCAAATTACAATATGTTCTCTACACGTTGTTGAAATTAAATGGTTTGTATTCTTATTAGGTTTATATTCAAGTTTATATCACCTATCATAAAAAATATAGTTGTGTTTTACATCGTCAGACGTCGCGGCAGCTTAACCTTTTCGAACTATCCGCTTAAACCTGGAACCTAAGGATTTTAAAGCGTTTTGTTTCGGATATAACACTAACCGTTCAACAGAAATTTAGCAACACGACCCATAGAAGGGTTTTTGGTTGTTTCATGCACCAACTGGTGTCCAAAATACATCTTTGGACCGAGCGGGAACTCAGAGGCTGGTATGCCAAACCCCGTAACCAGTAAGTTATGACGTCTACAGAGTTATACGCCAATGGGAATCATAGCGGGAAATTCAAACCATGCAGCGAGGCGGGAAATTCAAAGGCCAATTTGCAACGGAGCTGAACTCCTAAGGCAGTCCATTCGTTCTTCCAGGACGTGACCGATCATTGCCCAGCGACAGTGTGGCAACCGGGTGTTGTTTACCATTGCAAGTCGGTCGGGTAGTTTTTTTTCTTCAAATGTTGTGTTTTTAGTAAAGATAGAGGCAGCAGAAGGTTGATCTAGCAATTCCATGGGCTTTTCCCGGCCGCTGATGGGGGCTAAAGATCTCCCGCGCAGGCCCGCTTGTTCGCTGCCTTGATGGAAATAATTACCATATGCCTAGCTGGCTTTTTCCGGGATGTGTATCCCTGTATGGGAGTGACCCTTCCACTACTTCCACACCGGTCAAAATGACAAACATCGCAAACAGCACTCAATGAAACAAATAATTTATTACGCGTTATTATTTACAAAAGTTATGTCAAATGTAGACCTAATCATTTCGCTTGAAAGCAAGGACAAAAAGTGTGACGTGAGAATGTTTTTACCCGTGCACGACATGAATCCAGCAGGACCGTTACATCTTCAAACTATGTTTTGAAAAATTATTAAACTGCTCAGTACAAGTGGATGCAAATTGTGTCGACGTGGGCCCTGTAGTGTTATTCTCTTCCACCCAAAGTTCAGTCCGCCCTTCTTGTAATGAAAAAAACTCCATTATTAGGAAACAAAGGCATTGGTTTAACATAAACACGTGGCTCGTCCCTCCACGTATTAGAGGACTGTGTTTAGGTCTCAACTAAATGCTGGAGTCTACACTCCCATTATGCAAAAGCCCCACAAGCCCATGTAACCACGACTCTCGGCTCCGCTGTAATGATTGAATGAAAGAGACTGGTGAAAGAGTCTACCCCGCCACTACCCCCTCACCACCCAGTCCAATGGAATGTACAGGCAGAAATGTCACAGAGTGTTATCGCCCGCATCTTTTACGTCGTTCTGCAGTATTTGTCCGACTCCCTTGAATTTATGAAACAGACACAGTAATCGACCCGAGGAACGCAGCACACTTTGACCTTTCCGTTTTTGAGAGGGTTTGGGATGACGTCACAAAAATTCGGATGGCTCAGCAACTTTCGGATACTGGCTGCGTTAGCGGAGATTGCAAAGATCAGAAGGACGGTAAGGAAGAGGACTCGTGCCTGCATCTGCAATGTAAAAATAAGAAATCATGTAAACATAACAACCAGTATGAAAAAGACAGAGAAAATTTTAAATTCATTGCAGGGCCTTTGTGGACCGGGACCTTTTATGTCTTTATTCATTTATGGTACAATGAATTAATTGATCTGACCAAAGTTTGTGCCACTACCAATAATCAATACAAATGGAGAAAATATTTGTTCGTTAAAAAAAGAAAGCTAATCACACAACGGACCGCGTGGTGAGAGTGTATCCAGGCGGCTCTGGCTGTCTGCCGACCTGAGCCATGGTAAGCCTGGCGACGGGAACGGTTCGCATGGTTGATTTACCGCGAAAGAAACCCGCAGCTTCAAAGTTTTATTAGGTTTAAACTTTTTCAGGAGAGTTCCACCCTGAGGTCCATCAGACAGAACCCCCATGATAAAGCCCAATTTGCTACCGTGCCCCCCCCCTTGGGAAGAAATTGAAATAGTGCGAGAAATGCTGTTAGCTGAGACACATCTTCAAAGTTGACCATGAATTTACTGGTATTTTTTTGGAAAACGACCTTCCTCCCCAAAACTGTGCTACCATTACGAAGTGATAATTTCAGCGGTCTGTGAAAACCCTATAGAGCCTACCCCCCCCCCCCCCCATGGCACGGGTCAAGACTTTCATAGTGTCAAATTAGTGTCGCTGGTGTTTGAGTGCATTTTTTCAGAAAAATAAGAAGTGTCGAATACCATGTCGACTCATCATTTATATAGGACATTTATATCAGTGAAACTTTTGTAATCGAAAATTGTGGTGCAGTCCGTTCGAATTCTGAGCGATGGCCCCAAAAGGCCCTAACTACCAGTGACTGAAAATCTTACCTTTTATAACTTAGCAAATACAACTATATAATCGAGGAATGAGAATGCTTTCGTGGTCCGCACTGAATTCCGCAGCCTGGTCGGACACTGACAGCTTTAAGATTGCCACGCCGCACCAGGTGCGGTCGTTTTATACTTATAGGCTCACACCAGGTGCTTGCTAACAGGAAATATTTGTTCGAAATAGTGACATCTACTTAAGTGCCACTGTCTGGAATAAATACATCATTTCTGCGAAAGTTTATTGCCGAAACAAAAAAAAATCTCGGGTTTGTGTTGCGAGTCAAGAAATCCGCGAGTCTCGACGAATCAGCGACGACTGAAAAACGAGGTCGCCATAAAGTTTTATTGGTGCCAAGCTACTGGATGTTCATTAAAAATTTCCAAGTAATATCCTGCATTGCATTCCGGGGCTGACCTATCAGTGATTCCCCTGTCGTTATCATCCTAAACACGACACATACCAATTAGCCCGTCGTGAAATGTTTTGAGGCGGTTGAGATACCTTCCATGGTCACAGCACCATAGCCAAGCTACCGGCGCCCGCCCCTACGAAAATGTGTGTCCTTTTTCAACGTGGTGTATAAACCCACAATTCATAGCAAACCATCACCATGGGACTTAAAATAGTGTTTACCATGGTAGGCTGAATTCATGGTCAATCGAATTCACCTAAGTGAAATTTCATCACCATGGTGAATTCAGAGTTTATCGTGGCGAATTGGAGATATATTTCGAGGGGGGGGGGGGGCTCACTAGGCCACAAAAGATGTCACCAAAGTTCTTGGTCCAGTCAGTTGGCGTTAGCAGTACGGTACGTTGGCTTTTGTAGTGAAGGACATTAACGAAAGGAGATTAGTAGGGCTAACGCTGGCGTTTGCTTCTAACGCCGTTTGAGCAACTGGATCCTGAACAATATAGTCCTACAAACGTTGTAGTGCTGAATTTGGGCTGAATAATACGAATGTGGTTGTTCTTTGTTTGTTTATGGTATGTTAATGGAAGAGCTAACGCTCTGGTGACATCTGGTGGAAAACTTGCGATTTCGTCTATCAATGCCTGGCCTCGGCATCCCGGGACCCAATCACCGCGCATTTCCAATAGAAACGCCGCCGGAGAAAGCATATCGTCTTTTCATCGACAGCTTTGACAACAACCGAGGCAGATACACATAAACACAGATATACATTTACGTATACTTAACCGACGGAACTGATGGGGTCTTTGGAGAAAATGGTAAGTTGGTGGCCCCTTACTTTGTGTTTGTTAGATTTTACTGTCAAATTTCGTACCGCATCAAGGGGTTACAGTCATATTCTTCATCTGTATACATCTTATGAAAACGGTAGGCCTACTTAAGTTGGTCCATTTCGATTCTTATGGCAGTAGTATATCATCGGCTCGTCATCATTATTCTTGAAATAAACCTAGTGGTACAAAAGTTTACTCATCATCATTTCCTAAAAACTTAGTGCTGCGAAAATTTACTCATCATTATTTCTTAAAAACATATTATTGCTACCAAAGTTTATTAATCATCATTTCTTAAAAACTTAGTGTTGCCAAAGTTTACCCATCATCATTTTAAAATCATAGTGCTACTAACATGAAGGTAACATCATTTCTTAAAAACTTAGTGTTGTTACTCATCATCGTTACTTAAAAAAAACTAGTGTTACCAATATTTCGTGAAAACTTAGTGCTACCAAAGTTTTCATCATTTCTTTAACTGAGTGCTAATTCACCAATTAAGTTACTCATCATCATTTCTTTAAAACCGAGTCCCGCATAAGTTTGCTTACCATTTTTGCACAAACTGTTGATATTATATTACCATGACAACGTCATCCGCTTTATTGTCACGCCATTGATCGCGTCTGCATCAGTTTCTCATTATCTCTGTGCATTGAGAAAACACTTGCAATATTGGCCCAGTCACCGATGTCACCAATGTCAATACATTTCTTCAATATTCGCTTATGGCTTTGTATTGATCTGGTCCACCTGTTGATGCTCTCAACAATCCAATCACTGAATAATTCTTAAATTTTGAGGACGTTGAATTAACACAGCGGTAAGCATGCAGGCCGCATTGATAAGTAACCAAGATTACCACGTCGTAACCAATGGATACTTATTTCTACGGCACAGAAAATTTGGCAATCTTGTTGAATTTCTGCCAGCTCCGTATTGGTCCGCGACTAGGATAGGGATGCTGGCTCCTCATTGGTCCCCGGCCCGAAGTCATGCGTTTCCATCCTCTAATATCAGAGTCAATTACATATGCTCCTCCCTCGCACACATCACTGAGCTCGGTTGACCACTGCAGCATCATAAGAATCTCCCTGGTTAATTTCCGGTTCGTATTATGTCGTTTTGTTTTTGCGGCTTCGGGCTATATACATGAACATCGATGAAATGACAATGTTCGCGATTTCGCTGTGACCTGCATGGGACTGTCTCAAAGCGCTTTACACCAAAACTGTCACTCAGGTTGTATCTGAGGACTTTCAAAGAGAAAAAGAGTATGGCTGGTTATAATATATAATGTGTGCGCTTATAATTTATTCGCTATATGATGTCACTTGATCATGAGGCATTCTGTCTGGTCTCAGGAGGAGCCACTCAATAACACTCCGGACGCAGTGGACCGGCATCGTCCCTCACCCTAGCCCATAAGGAGATTCAGTTAGGATGATGCAATGGACTGCCCCGGGAGTCTACCACTCATGTGCACAGCGCTATATCTGGTTATGACATTGGGCTGTGATGACCGAGTCGTTCTCTGTTGACGCCATTGTGTTGTGATCGAGTCGTTCTCCCTCTTCAAGTAAATGTATAAACATAAATTACACAGTTTCCCAATGTTATGATGCCATTTCCATTCTCGACAATTCGGTTACCATGGCAAAAGATCATGGCATTAATCAAGGAACCTCGTCATTGCATTAATTGACCAGCTTTCCGTGCCTGATTTTAATTGCTGATGTGATATTGCCGATCCGCTTTTGCGCATTAGACTCAGGCGATATAAAGTGGTAAAATCGGATGCTACTTCGATTAAAGGAACAGAACACCAGCTTGTGGCAAAATAAGCTAGTACGCATTTAGAAATATTTGAGTCTGTTAAAATACATTTAAAGTTTTTTCACCAAACGAAATATGCACTCCTTGCTTCAGCGAAATGAAGGAAACCCAAAGAAGCTTCAGAATCTAAAAAGCCTTCAGGTTCGTTGAACATCTACTAAAGGTACATTGTCAGTGTTCAGGTTGGCGAAAAGCATCCCAAGCATTCATTTCTAACTTAAGCCTATAGAGTCACGGACTCAGAGAAACGTCGGTGCAGAAGGCGTCCGTGTTAGATGGCACCCTTACTCTACAGCTCGAAGATAAAACAGGTTTACGTCTGAGAATGTTCCTGAAACGGCCCCTGGAAGTTGTAGCTGTGACGTGCACGTGCGTGTGACCGGGACCTTAAATGCGAATTACTGAAAAATATCTCGGGTGCCGCTCTGAACGCTAGGACCCGCCCTGCCCTATAAATTTCTTTTATCATTTTTTCCTAAGGCCATTATCCAGCCACAGAGACGGCACGAACCATTGATGATAAAATCATTCATATTGATTACTTGATTATACGTTAATGATGCCACGTTTGATGAACTCGACATCTAGTTTCGGGTCGATGTCGTGTAAAGTGAATGAATATAACAATCAGTTATTGTTCTGTCACACCTAATCCTACATTTCGATTACTGTTCGATAACTATCATCACAAAAAAGATGACAGATAAAATATTCTTGTTTTCCAGTTGATATCGAATTCCAAAATTTTAGATTTTTCCGCGTTCCAAACACGAGAAGGAAAATGAAAATTGCGCGTAAAAAACTATCAAACGACATAATACCTTGTGATGCTATAGACCTTTTCCCCGCTGCGGTAGCCGATATGGGAAAACTTTGCTCGGCTCCAGCGGTATTTTGTAAATCTAAATTGCCCGCTGATGCAATAGGTCATGACCTTTGATGACACTTCCGCTTTCAACCAACTGCGCTTGGGGTTATTTTCATTCCAAAATAGTTTTGCTGCGGTGGCAACTGTAGCAGATATTGGTGGTCGAATCTAGTTAAGTTATGAGATGAACGTTGAACGTAGTTTTGTACAGCAGTATTCGTGTTTAGGTGGCGAGAAGGGAACATTTAGTAGTTTTGAAACGGCCCCCTTAAACATATCTGATAACGGCTCGTCTCCATGTTGCCCCCATTGTATTGACAGTTGTTCCCATCATTGGAAGTGCTCAGCGGTGACAGTCAGATATGAGCGCATATTGATTTAAGGTAAGGATGGCCAAGGATGTACCATTGCTTAGTTGTGTTGGCTGATAACCACTGCAGTGAATTCCTTCAAACCAGACTGGATGGTTATTTTACGCTCATGTTGTGATAGATATATGGGGAAATGTGACTTTATTTTCGAAGTCGACGGTATAAATGATCGACATCAAGAACGGAGATTTGTTGCATTAGCCGCACAATGATGAGATTTCCTTCTTTCTTTGCGTTCGATGTGCCTCTGTTGCCCATTGGTGCTGTCGTTTCCCCAACAACCCAGTTCAGTGGTCATTTGAATTTGAATTTGAATTTGACTGGACATTTGATGATGTTGACGTAAAACAGGCCTATAATCGGGCATTATATAGACCCATATGTGCAGTCTCCGTCTTTCTTTTACAGGCCCGTCAAGTCGACTCGGACAACTCCCTCAACCTATTAGACAATCACTTCGACAAACTCTCCTGCCTACCAGACCCGCCTGTCTCCCGAATACAAGAGGAAGCGCTCGAGGAAATCGATCTTGGAGAAAGCCACGTGGCCGTCGTAGATCTGAAGCGAAACAGGACGGATTCCGTGAAAATCCGTGTCAAGAAGAATCAAGGGGAAGACACTAACTTGAGGTAGGATCATGTACAAAATCTTTTCATCGCCTCTTTGTGGTATATTATACTTGGTGTTCCGAGTTAGCTGTAATCGCAGAGGCCTCGACGAGAAACGCCAACGCATAGACGACCCGACCCATATGCCCAGGCCGGGCCAATCTCGTAGTCTCCATCCTCATCACGATACATCATATTATTTCGCTGCAAGATTTTTGTAAACGGACGCTGACCGATGTTGTCGCCGCCGCGGGAAAACTTCGTTCAAGTGGGTGTTCGATCATTCAAATTACCCGCTTGCGCGATTGGTGGGATGAAGCAGCGGAAAACGATTTCGTGGAATCAGGCGACCATGATTTCTTTTCATAGACAGCACTGTCTCGTTTCTTGTTTTCATTGCAGCGGCAAAGAGCAACAGACATCTTTAGGTGAGTCCATTTCATTTCCACTTGTTTTTCTTTCTTCTAAAGATGCGTTTGTTCTGTCGCTGAAGGTATTTACGTTTGGCTCGTGACGCGAACCAGCCCGATTCTTCGTAATCCTATATGTTCATCTACGGAGAGGGAGTGCGTCCGGGGTGTTTATTATACGTAGGCCACGGGGCAGACAGCAAATTGATGCGACCAGCTGCTGCGTGGCGTGTCTTTTTTCTCATGTAAAATGCTTCGTTTAGATTCACAACAATCATTCATGTATTGTTGGATGATACTCCTCTGACCTCACAACCCCACTCTACTGCAGCATTTTTCGGGCGTGGCAACCTAAGCTAATGCATAGAGTAATAGCCAGGTGCGTTTGGCGAGTTTTGACGATATTATGATTGATCCAACCAATCATACATGTTGTAGATGTACCCGCTGGAGCCGTACACAGTGGGAAGTCCTCCTGAGGAATCGAGCCTATGTCATGATTGCGTTCCCTTTCCTCGTTACAGAAATGGACAACCCAGCGTTCACCACTGACGTCGTCTCGACTGAAATTTCGTCCTCGGTATTATCGGGTTCTGGGGTGGCGGACCTAAGTTCGTTGAAGATTCGATCAGAGAACGAGTCCAACATGGAACTGGTAAACGAGGACGAAGACGAAAAGATCCTCGCCGTCGTAAGTTCATCCTCGTATAACTCATGGTCCTATTATCCTCGTGGTTTTTATTCACAGCCTCTCGGTATAGCAAACGTGTTAGTGGAAAAAAACATAATCTGAAGATGTCGTAATTTGTGAAAGGAAAATCCCATTTGCGGTATTAATGTATGGTACAACCCATGTTCCTTCAAATCCAAACCGGGCACCATCGAGGATTTTAACAGAGCTTAGTAGGCTGTTGATCCCGGTGACTGTAAAAGTAGAATGAATGGCATACCGATTTGTTGGCGGTGTGCGTAAATCTTCAAGTCTCCTTCCGTGGAGGAAGGATTACCGACGCCCAACGCCGGTCCATTATTGGTCGGCATACCTGCCGGATAGGGACATGCACTGTCACGAGCCACTGATTACGGTTATTGTACCCATCACGTCACCCAGTACCATGAGAACCACTGCGGAGTGCAGGTGCTATTAATCAATCTTCCATTCATTTTAGCTTCGAGAGGTTGTGAGAAAGTGCACCAACGCCGACCCTATGAAGCGTCCGTCCGCTGCCGAAGTATTGGACATGTTGACGATCTGAGGCGCGCAAGTGGATACAGGTCTAATTGTCATGGAAACTGGATGACACATCAATGTTGTGGCCATTATTCTCCATTGTTGTTGTTGTTGTTGTCAACAAATACACACCGTCCAGTAGCGATATGTAATTGATAAAGTCCTTCACGTGAAAAGATGCTGTTGGCATGCGGTTACGGCTAATTCGCGCCAAAGACCGATTAACAGTCAGACTCCTCAGGCAGTCGAACTTCTTCATCATTTCACTTAAGGGAAGCGACGACACCAATGCAACGTCGTTTGGCTTGCCAGTCGTACACTCCGGACGTAGTGAACCGACCTCGCCCCTTTATACCCAGCACAGTATGAATAGGATGACGAAAGTCTAGCCAGTCGACGCTCAAATCAGCGCTAACTGCGCGGACCTTCGTCGGCAGAGAGCGTACTGCAACGAAATACCACTGCGTCCAGAGTCTCAACAAATGGGTTATTTTAAACGGGCTTAGGGATGATTATAGAAACGGGCGAAAGTTTCATAAATACACGTATGTAAATGTAGTATCAAAATTAAGTTTCATGTCATTAAAAAAAGTTTTTCGGCTACATCTATGTTTCAGTTTCTCAAGCAGAGACATAGAATATCGAAGTCATTCATCTTGGGGACAGAGTTTGAAATATCAATAACGTTATTGCATGTACATGTACACATACTAACAATAAAAATGTACACGTACATGTATATCATTTTTGTTCGTGTTGTTTTTACTCGTTCGACGCCTGACCGGCCGCGAGGTTTTTTTTCACAGGTAGGTTCACCTGTAAAAAAACCCTCGCTGACCTGCCGTGCAGAAACGGCATTTTGCTGGTGGATGAGATATGTTGGTTTTTCAAACAAAAATCGCTTCCAGCAGAGCCGTGCAACTTCGCCAAACAAGAAAACTGAAAAATCATGGCACTGCAATAAACAATGCAATGTAACGGGAAGTAATCGTAAATAATACTGCCTGAAATTCACAAGCCTGTCCGAAACTGCCTCATAACACTGGCGAAAACCATTATCAGATATCAACATTTATATAGTGTAATACAAAACATTTATGGTGGCAAGCCAAGTTGTCCCTTTAGGGTTACGGCAAGGCAAATCAGCAACATCATTACAAAAGAAAGCGAGACTTGAGTTGAATTCTCTTATGTTTATTTGTTAACAAAAATAAGTAATTAATACATATTTTTGTTAAAAAAAACCCAACCTTACAATATCTCAAAATTTGTGTGTCTAAAATGCGTCTGTGTCATGTTCCATCGTGTCATGTTCCATCGTGTGATGGGACTTCCTAAGACGGCGCCGCCTATCTGCAGCTATATCTGGGTCGACTTCTTGTTCTCGCTTCCCACCCTGGCCTTCCTCTGCCTCTCCATTAGGTCCGACCTTGGGCTTCTCTGGGGCGTCGATGCTGTCCTGTTCAACAAACTCACGGGGTTCTGAAATGGCAGAGGAGATTACTAAGTGGAGGTGCCCGGCCGCCCGACCAACCAGAACAGACTCCCAGTAAGCTCGAATCGAAGCTAGTTCTCATTACCACCGTCGCAAAACCATGTAGGTGACGTCGATCAATATTGCCATGTTCACCATGGCAACGGTTTTCGTCATTTGAACAGCTGATAGATTCCCATATGAGATGGTTAGTGTACAAATAACCTGATATCTTTGGCGCAGTATTGGGGCACCAATGTAGCTCATGACTACCTAAAATGGATCACAATTGATGTACCGGTACCTAAATTTCTGTTCAACGTTGGGTGCTCATTAGGGTCGGACCCTTCTATTTTTACGGGTGCGTCCTCCATCGCATGCTCGGGATGGCCGACACTTGCTTCGCTATCATTGCCATCGACTGACTTGCGACCTGGTGCAGGCGCTGCAAGAAAAATGGACTTGGTTATAACATCGACATCGTCAACACTATCTAACGATCCATCACATCGTGACCACCAGGGATTTTACATTATTCCCATCAATCTTAAAGTGACATTTTGGGCGTGGTACTTGAATTGGGTGTCGAATATTTGATCCAGCGGCATTCGAATCTGAAGTAAAAACGGTTCCACTTTCACCATGACTACCATTTCTGTGTGCTTGCAAAGTAAGGATAGTGGAGGGCATCTTCCGCCATCTGATCTCAGCCCACAGAAGGTGGAGTCAAAGTTTCCGACAATGAATTAGGACATGCGAAGGTTGCCGAATGAACCGAGATTACGGTTGTTATTCTGCCCTTCGCGACAGTGGAGAGTTTTCGCAAAGCTCCCGAAACGCAAACGACAACCACGCCTCTCCCATTGCCAGACGTGCTGCAACGATGTCGAATAGTGGGATAGACGTTTGCGTTGGCGTTTTGGGGGTTTGCAAAAACTCGCTAATGCGTCTTACATGGTCCAAATCCGTTTGCTGGTTGGTGATGAAAGTTACGATGATGACGACGGTGATAACCTCCCTGTCTGCCGTAAGTCTCTGGCGAAGGACTTGGGGATGGTTGTGGGTACCCGTGGCTTTCTGGCGTACCAGTCTTTGGCTTGGCGAAAGGATTCGTTGCGCTGTCTGGCATTTCGGGCTCGGCGAGTCCCAAGCGCTCATTGATGCCTTTCAGGAGTGGGTCGACATGGGCCAGCATCAAGGGCATGCTGCGAATTAGGAATTGTTTCCCGAGCTTGAAAAGCATTTCGTTATCTACAAATTAAATGATAAGAAAGAATGAGATCAGAAATGAGATACCATTAGAACTAGCCTACGGGCGACGAAACTTCACGAAAAAAAAGCAGGAGGATAACCTATGATAAGATATGGACATAGAGAATAAATACAGTTGACGGTGATGATGATATTGATATCAAAATACCAGTCACCGTATCCGTCTTTCTGATCACGGTTTCTGATTATGCATCATGTACTTACTCATGAATTTTCCCTTGCATCTCATTTCATGATAGGTGGCGTTGCTCTTCATCTCCTCTGGCAGCTCAGCGGTTGCTCCCATTTCGCTTGCTCTGCTCCTCTTGAAGAGAATGCATGGGGTCGGGCCACCCATTACTTCTGCAACTACGTAGGCACCACAACCCCATGGCCTGAAAACAAGGCAGTTGGTTTGTCAGCGTCTCCTTTTACCTATAAGGGCGTTTTGTGGCAGGTAACTTTATTGCCATGTTCTTATGCCAGTGGTTATCAGTATACTCCACTCTCTTATTTCATATTTTACATGTGTTATGACGTAGGAGTGAAAAAAACCCTGAAACTGAGGATACATGGTATGCACGATCACAGGGACTATATAGTGTTGTCGTATAGTTGTCTCAAAATTTCATGAACAATTTCAAAGATCTTTCATGAATTAGAGGCGAGGCGTGCGTCTGGTCTGCAATAGACATAACCAGGAATCGATAAAAACTCGTCTTTATTAATTCTTGACATAATCCATCGGAAAATGAAGTGCTACCGTACTTTTCCAGAGATACTGATTACTGTCCCACGGACTGGTCGGCTTGTGGTGACAAGGGCAACCATCAGAATCTCGTCATTGCAGATGGAGAAAAGAAGATGTGACTCACTCGGCATAGCACAACATTTCGCACGCCTCCTTGGACTGCACATTGGCAAAGAAAGAAGGCCAAAGGGTCCTCTGTTGTTCGGACCCGTCTTTGGGAAATGAGGTTGGCGTCAGTGCGCATTGCACCCGGCTTAAAGCTGGAATGATGGAGTAATATGGAATAAACGAACTAACGGGGCGAAGTAACACCCACTTTTGATACCGACTTATTTTTGTCTCGAAAACCTTTCGTGTGAAAAGTGAATTCACCAGAGGTGCGACTGTCGGTGGCGAACTATACCTGCACTGATCTACAATGCGAGGACTTACCCCTGTTAACCATCACTGGATTCATCCTCATCATGTGGTTGATGAAATGGTTCATGTGCACCATTCCGTGATATTGCAGGTGATCATGAGGTCCACCTAGATGGGGTCCACCGTGAAGTGGTCCACCGTGAGGAGGTCCGGGATGAAGTGGTCCGCCGTGAGGTGGTCCGCCATGGCGATGATGGCGATGATGGCGATGATGGCGACGGCCAGCCATAGGCAAATGCGCATCTTGAAAAGAAACAATATCAGGTGGTAATTTAAGGCTTACCTATTTTGCTCTTAAATGGATGGGTTCTCATCATATCGTCCAGCGCATGCTGTTTCCATTTTCTCATGTGCTTGCGATGATGGCGTAACATATTTCGCATCGCTTCGAGCCGGTTCTGGTGACCCCCAAATAGGCCAGCATCTTCAAAGAGACAGCAAAAAACTGTGGTTACTTCATCGCTTAACACAGCAGATTTACGATCGTGGAACACGGCCCGATACCTTCCGCTCTGTGCACTGCGGAAGCAGTTGACGGGGCCTCGTCCAGCCACCTTATATTTCAGGGCCCGGTTGTTCAAAAGCACAAAAGTCACGGTACGTTAAGTAACCATCTCTTTTAGTTAATACCATCAGAATTTTCATGTTGAGATTTTATAGGGCGCCGTTAAAGCCAACGTGGTTTTAAACATCTCAGCCCAGAGTAACGAAATGGGTGGCCCCGGGGGTCGAGCCGCGCTCCGGAGATATAGGGCCGGTAGCAACCAAAACCAGATGACTTTGCTCACGACGTCATGAATGACAACAGACTCGTTCTGAATCATGGACCAGATCAGACCAGATCACAATCGTGCGCGTTTACACGGCGGTTCAATCTAGAACGATCCGGGTCGTTCTAGATGGTCCCGTGTGCACGACCCTGTTGCCAGTCAGTCATGTAAGACATTGGGCCCAGACATTTGGGTCGCACAGAACGGCAACCATAACGACTGGAAGAGTGACCACACCGTGTCGACACCCAGCAAGAATTTGATAAGCATCTAGCCTATAGATGAACTGAAAGAATATACATGTCCTTCAAATTCAACAAATTGTACGAAAATTTACGAAGATTATACGTCCGTGGCCAAGCCAGGAGCCATGTGTATGTACAATCCTGGTTGGCGCCAAACCAAAGTGGCACGCCTGAACCAACGCTTCCTCAAATCTGCGAACACAGGACAAGAAAAATTGCCTTAGCTTTTCGGGTTGATAGCGAGAGTGCGGTCAGGAGTCTAGACTAAAAGAATCCAGCGTTAAAATTCTGCTTACCTGCTAAGCCTATGGCCACGAGGGCGAGACAAAGTACAATCAACTTGTCCATGGCTGAACTCCTTCTGACATCTGTCCCTGGTGAAATGGGAGCCCAATGTTTTATAGTCGACTTGGGCAGGGAGCGGCGGGCGGGGACGGTTCGGAGTGGAGGATGGCTGATCGTGCCGCGGGTATCATGCGTTATTAGATATTCAATTAATAGTTTTATCTTAATGGCGAGTGTCACATTTCATGCTAAGCTTTTTTCAAAACTACGCGTTTTGTGTCTCAATGTAACGCAGTTGGAATACTCGTAAACCAAAATATAATGGCCCTGTGTTCTAGTGATGGTAAGATTCACTACGTTCAACTCTACACTGCATGTATAAATGGATACCTGCCGGTCAAAAAATGCTCCGAGCGGGCTGTTGCGCGAATCGAATTAGGCCCCCGATGTCGTCATTATATTCACGTGGCCAATACCGCTGCATCCGGAGTGTAGAATTGAGCCGGCAGCTCATCCGAGTTCTGCTGAATTGTTTCAGGAGAGACCTGGGTGCGTAATGTATGAAGTCGGATGATAACCTCTACTATATTTGACCACAAACTTAACTTTACTTTAACAATAAATGATTATCTGAAGAAAAACGCCCAATAACGTAATTCTTAAAGAGACCTTTATGTTTGTTGCTTTATGCTTTAAAAGAAGACGACATGAAATAAGAACTACCATCCCTCAATTCAACCAGGTCAGACCAGTTGGAATTTTTTTCTGACAAAATTGCTCGGCTGTGCCACGTTTCTGTACCAATATACCAGTTTACTCAGGTGTCAGAATCACCCATTATGGCGTAGGATTATATTTATTCTTACAGTACAATGAATAATTGCCCCAGGCTCAGTTTTGAGAGGTTATGACTTTTGTACACCAACTTGCACGGTTTTCCCGATAGTGGCGCCCGGTCACGATTAGACAGTGGCGCCACTATCGGGAAAACCTGGAAAGTGGGTGTTCAAAAGTCATATCCCGTACGTCATCATCATCATCAGGATGGGTGAAAACAAATTTACATGCCGTCACCCTATCCTACCCCTACCGAAATTTAGCCTTCATCACCAACCTGGCATAATTTTACTCACTTACAAACGTAGAGACGAGGAACATCTATGCTTTGGGGAGACCCCCAGGAAAAAAGGGGAGGCGTATCGGCTATTATCGGGTCAAGGGAGTACCAAGTTTACTTCGAACGACTCACACAACGTGGACATGGTTTGGGTTATTATTGCAAACTTTTCAGTAATTTTGTTTTTGAAATTTACTAATCAAGTTGATATTTCACGACACTTTGGCCGATAGGTGCAAAATAGTTAAGTTAGAAAATTAGAGAAATACTTTCTACACACATACTTACTAATATCATTCTCAAAAAGTGAAGAAAAACGTATCTACTGGATGGATTTGTAAGCAGTTAGTGAGTTAACAACATCATTGAATGCTTGTGTGCTGCAGTCTGCAGTAGAGTAGATTGGATATGATAACATCATCATCCACATGCTAAACAAGTCTTACAAGATTAAAGATAGTAAAGTGAAACAAAACAATTTGACAAGACTAAGCAAGCTGCTTAGCCTGCTTTGTAAGAATTCTCTGATCAAGCTTGGCAGTGTAATTAATAATAGTGATGTGACGTGATGTCATGGTGATGTGCTAGCCAGAGTGAGAGTCATTTCAGGCAATCGATAGCATCCATACGTCTTGCAATTTCAGTCAATGAGTTGCATTGTGAAATTTGGCAGGAGTCTGCTTGGTACAATTGTTGCCTTGAGAACGTTGACAGTGACAGTCATTCCCATGTTTTGTGCTTCAGTGATGTCGGCTGGAGTTTCTAGTGAGGCTTTTGATATCAGAGTTGAACGGAGCATTCGGCCTGGGAAAGACAAAGCAGTCTGCCGAAGATTGATAGGGATCGTTGGTGATGGGGAGAAAGTAAATGATGTTATATTCTGTGGACTGTCTTCAGCTGCTGAGAGCAACGTTGTCTTCTTTGGAGGAGACGTGCAGGTGATTATAAGTACAGTCCCATGGGACTGGGACTGGACATTAACGTCTGTAATAGAGAGGTGTCCTTAAATAGGGAGGTTATGCCATTATTGTCCATAAAATGATGACATTCTTAAGACACCCTTGGGACTGGCAAATGCTGTTCTAATCTATTCTAAATCAAGGTGTCCTGATTCCAGGGGTTAAATTTCCTGAAACAACTTATTTGAGATGAAAATCACTGTCCCTGACAAGTATTAATGTAATTGTCATCGACATAAGGTCATATTATAAGGTGAAGGGAGTTCTGTTAGCTTTAGTTGCCCCCTACATCTGTCATTGTGGTTGGGAATTAATCTAATAGTTTTCAATACTTTTGACACTGCATATTGTGCATCTTGCAATATAAGTATCTAAACTAAAGCCAATCTAATTGCAAAAGATCTTCATCACTAGTTTTTAATTCTCTATGATAATCATTGTAAAGTTACTCTGTGAAGATAAAAATGGGATGCTCAATGTAACCCTGGTCATGTTAACAATATTGCAAATATTTTTCTGTTCATACTTCTAGGATTACAAGGAAAACATGATGAATCATCGAGACAACCATCGCTATAAAGAATGGAACTTAGAATCTACTGCTCAATTGCTTCACAAGAGATTTCCAAAGTCTCATGTATGGGTTGTCAAACCGTCACGGATGCATTTAAAAACGTTCAGTGTTTATCAAAACTTTGTTGAGTCAAATGACTTTGGGGCACCGACTCACAACAGTGACCATGGTGGTTTTAAACATTTGAATGCACTGTTACACAATGCAATATCCATGGCTAGACTCCCAGGTAAATGTTCCAGTGACTGTGACAATGGAAGTGTTGATCTCGAGAAAAAATATTCAAGTGATCATCAAAAGGAGTCGGGACTTGGGGAACAAAATGGCGAACTAAGTAAGGGAGTCTGTGCTGTCAGTAATGGTCAAAATTCAATCTCAGTTGAGTGTTCTTTGGAAAAACCCCTAATACTATCTGCCTTCAGTAAAGGTTGCATTGTCCTGAATCAATTTATTTACGAACTTGAGAATGCCAAGGAGGAACCTGAACTGAAAGACTTGGTCGAGAAAATTCATTCCTTATACTGGTTAGATGGGGGTCATTCGGGTGGTTCAAATACTTGGATCGTCCATCTGTTTGTTTTGAAGAATCTGATTGGTCTAAATTTGAACGTGTTTGTCCACGTTACGCCGTATCAAATCAGAGATGAGATGCGAGTCTGGATTGGCAAAGAGGAGAGGAAGTTTGTCGATAGGTTACAAAAGATGGGCGTGAAAGTTACTGAGGTTGTCCATTTTGACGAGGAAGAAAGAAGTCTATGTAATCATTTCAATGTTCTTACAAATTTCTGAGACATCACCATTATGGTATCAGTCTTGTATATAATAGTGTTTTTCATTTAAGAAATGTTATTGTGCACTTTAATTGAAAAGCTATGGGACTGGGTTATGGTTACATTTATTTTGGGAGACTGGGGCTTGTGATTTTGGCTCACAAAAATGATACGATGATTATACATCCATGACATGTTAAACCATTGGTAATTCAGTTATGATTGTAAAGTTCTTTGTGATGAACTTGCTTCAGTTTCGGATTGTCATAAATAAGGTACTATCCTGTTACTATGCTGTTTCTGCCGACACATTCAGTTCAATGTAGGTTGTGCACTGTCTTTACAGTCTGGTGTTCTTGTGCATGCAATGTGCAAAATCTTCCATTTGGCCCCTGTGGGGTTCATCTATAAACATATTTACATGTTTCAGTGTAATGTATGCCATAGTCTTACATCATGTTTGATGAAATATATTGATATCAAAAATCAAATTGAACAACTTTTTCTTCATTTAGTCGTTTGTCTTTTGAGATCAGCATTCCCAGCAGGTTGTTGTAATTATCTTCACAAGATGGACTTGTAATTGAAATCCTATCTCACAGAAATGTGACTGAAAGTAAGACTTGTACTAAGTTGATGCAGAAATTGTCTTCTGCAGACTTCTCTAGTAACTGATGTTCCCGGCCAAGTTGAGACAGGATTCATGTTGTCCCTAGTTGAGACAGACCTCTACACTGGATTTGAGACTTAACTAGCTTTTCTTAGATTTAGACCTGTTGCTTCTGCAGAGAATAGGCTGGAATCCTCATTTTCTTCCCAAAGACTTGAATCCTGCTCTGTGTGCAGCTGTTCAGATGAGGCTAAAACTGCCGTAAGTTGGGACGAGAGTGATGACACTGGCCTGCAAATAAGATTGGGCCAATAAGTTTGGATGTAACGGTATGAAGCTTAAATGTACATCTTTCAACGTTTCATTCCTGTTAAGTCCAACCTTAGAGTAACAAGAGTGGAGAACAGTGTACAGTTGTAAGACCATGATTAGAGTTGAGGCCAGAATAATGCAGTCATTTCTTCCCTCTGAGTAAGTTGTGATTTTGTCCTTTGTTGAAAAGAGCTGTTTGTACTGCCTGATGCTGTCTGCCTTCTCTACTTCAGGCCATGCCTTTTCACTTTTTTCATTCATGTTATCATCCCATAAGGAACGTTCGCGTAGTAAGCTTGAGAATTAGAGGAGACACTTATATTCGGACAAAAATGCAACATTGTATATCGTTAGCAGACGATTTTTTCACAATCCGCTCTCCTCTGCCTGCGAAGCCATGAAGGTAGGAATCCAGCACAATGGCCGCCACCATGAATTTCTCAAAAATGAAGGTTTGTCTACTTTTTTCCAAATTTTCTCCTCGATATTGGTAGTAATTCCCCGTTTTGTAATTGAATATTGAAAGCACATGTCTTTGTGATCATGCAGATGTTAAATCAATGAGCAGTGTGATCCTATGTGGCGGATTTAATTGTGTTTATTAAGAGCTCCTGACCGGTCTCATTTTTGTTTGTGTATAAAATACACTACGAATGTACTACGATGTGTACACTATGTATAGGCTTAAGTACATGCCCTAGGCCTGGCGTACATGTACATGGAACGATATGCACAGTATGCAGGGTGATATGATACATGAAGAATCCTAGATGTAACGTTAAACACCACCTTTGCGTAGAACATGTGGAAGCTAATTGTTTGGGCGAAGACCAGTCGTGTGTTTCACCTAGAACATTGAACAAAGGCTCACACTCACAGGGACTATGGCATTGACCATAGTTGGCTTAGGCCTTCTGACGTGTTCTGAGTCAGTGAGTGTACTAGTATTGCTAGGGACTAGGGTCTCTTGAAGATCGAGACAAGAGTGCGATCACATCATTGTGCCAGAATAACTGTGTATCGTGCTCCAGGGCATTGTGCATGCAATGTAAATAGCATAGGATGACCCCACACAGTTGGCAAAGTCAAGCTATATTGTCTAGAACTGCTTACCTGAAGTGAAAAGAGGAGAAATTACAAGTCCCACATTTGTTTTACAGTTGAATGACCTGAAGAAGGAGCTCAAGGACCGTGGTCTTACCGTCTCTGGAAACAAAAGTGAACTGATTGCACGCCTCAAAGAACACATGGAAATCAATGGTAAGACACAGAGAGACGAGGCATGCAAGGGTTGCAGGTCAACTTGTAAAGACTACGACTGATGAGGCATGCAAGGTCACAAGGCAACCTATAGTGCAATGTCAAAACACTGACAGAAACAGACAATACGGAACTGATACTGATAGAGAGCCTTACTCGACTGACCATTCCACCCCCAAATTGACTAACCCCACTCCGAGTTCCACATTCTAAAATATTGAGTTGAATGGAATGATGTACTGTGACCAGCCAAACTCCTCTACTCTGCCATTCCAGGTTTTAAAAATAAAAGTTAGCTTAGGATTGTAATAAAATAATTTTTTCTTGGCAACAGAGTTCAGTAATTTTTTTGCTTCCACAGAAACAGCTGACAATTACAACGATGACATATTGACAGACACTAGTAACAGCTCTACCATTGGTGAATATGAATGATACTTGTTTAATTGAGGGTTAAAATGGTTTTGCCTTTCTTTTAATTGCATAAAAAGCGGTGAAATAAATTGACCTCCCAAATTCTTATTTGGGTGAAACTATGATAATTCTAATGCATTAAGATACCTAGTATCAACATCTTTTGTACTGTGGTTTGGTTGAAATAGAAGTTTGTGACATGTATGGTTCAAGCTGTAGTGTGGAAAAAATTTGACCCCACATTTGGCCAAAGTCACCACGTGTTATGGTAACTCTTCGATCATCTGTTCTCTTGCGTGTTCTCTGAAATTTTCTTAGTTATTGTCTGTTGCATTTTTATTTCACAACTGTGGTCGCAATGTAGGTTTTGGTAAGAAATGTAAAATTATTTCTAACCCATACTACAATGACTATTGTATACTCCCCATCTTTTTTTGGGTCTGTAACTGGTCAGTAAAATGCAGAAGTGGCTTAAAGTATCAGACGATTTGCAAGAATATGCAATGCTACAAATTCAGGCTTCAGCTTATAAATGGCTTTTGGTAACACATTTAACATAGATATCAGTTTGTTGGAGTTTCTTCCACAAGATACCAGGAGGTAAATGAGCTTTTAACTTTAATGAGAGTTTAATTTTCATTCTTGTCAAACAATTACATACTATCATATTAAAAATTCATCTTAATATTTCAGGTGAACCCAATGAGCCTGATCTGGAACTTGGTGGTGACGATGACTTGGAGGAAAACGTTGATGATGAAATTCTTAAGGTGGGTGCTTTAATTCTTCTACTTGTTGTTCCTCTTCTGTTTTTGTTCAAGTTGGGTGCTGAGGATCCAGAGGAATTGATTCGCCAGGGGCCGGTTATTCAAAGCCTGGTTAGTTTAGCGACCGCTAAGTATTAGTGACCCGCGACTTGACTTGGTAGGACTCCATGGCGGAGCTCTTGAGTTTCCACTAACTTAGCAGTGACATTAGCGGCAGCTAAACCAAAGGTTGTTAACAGCTGCCAAACCACTGTTATCAGAGAGCGGAGATTTGAACAACTGGGCCAAGGATGTTCATGTTCAGACAAACTAATTATTCATTCTGATTTCAGGATGATGAGGCTCTCCCTTTGGATACTGGCAACCCCCCTGATACTCTTCTGGATGATAAACTTGAAGATGCCCTTGGAATTGGCACAACTACCGTCGAAACGATTCTCGATGATAAAGAGAGCAAGAAGGAACCAGCCTCGTAAGTCAAATGACTATTTTACTGATATCTAGATGTGGTGCAAACAAGCGATTTTTGTTGCTGTGATGTGAGATTATAATTGCTGCGAAGTGCAACAAAAAGTAACTAATAGTCTGGTTGTCAGTGTTTCAAAAGTGGCAAGCATTTTCATTTCTTTTGCAAAGTGCTTCAATGCAAAATATTTTTAAAACACAGAGTAACTGGATGCTCATGATAACTGTTTAAGTTTTGTTTCAGGGTACTACATGGAGAGGATCAAGTCAGTCCTGACAAAGATCATGGTGATGCGAAAGTGAAATCACTAAAGGCCACACTAACAGCCTCTGAGGTAAGAATAGCAAAGGTCACTTTCTAACTCACTGATGGCCACTCTGACAGCCTTGTCGCATTCTATATCACTTAAGGGCACACTTGAAATCATATGATATACCTACCTGCTTTCACTATCAGACTAGGCTAAATCAGTTGATGGGTTGGTATCAGAGGGGTGCGTAAGAAAGCAGGAACGGACCGAAACGAACCAAAACGGGCCGGAACGGAGTTAAAATTTGCCGAAACGGAGCTTCTAGTGGTTTTAAATGGCGTCTATAGGCAAGATAGGGCCCCTGAATTATAAATTATGTTCTTATAATGAAGATCAGACTTCTTTTCCATGATAGCCCCTAAATATTTAATGAGGACTAAATTTACTTTCACACAGAGCTGAAGTGACGTCATCAGTTCTTGTGCAGTATAAGCGCTGTCTGCTACTGGAATCGGCCTCGACCAAATCAGGCAATATCATCAATATCACGATGGAAAAGAAGTCTGATCTTCATTATATGAACATCATTTATAATTCAGGGGCCCTATCTTGCCAATAGTTGCCATTTAAAACCACTAGAAGCTCCATTTGGCAAATTTTAACTCTGATCCGGCCCGTTTTGGTTCGTTTCAGTCCGTTCCTGCTTTCTTATGAACCGGTATCAGAGTATCATCATAAGTTGTCATATTTGAATTGAATCACTCAAGTCTACACCCTCATTTCAGCGATTGGCAATTCGGGCGAAGAAATTTGGTGTCGTGTCCGAAGATGTCAAGAAGAAGACAAGAGAAGAAAGGTTGGTCTTACAATAATTATTACATGATGAATTACTCTTCTTCCTTTTGGTGTTTCGTCGTAATGGATATCTGGTCGTAGTGATAGGCAATGGTGTGTACAAATTTGCAAGTCTTGATAGGCAATGATGTTAACAAGTCGACAAGTCTTATATTAAATTATATTAGGCAACTGTGTGTGTACAAGTTGACAAGTCTTAGGCAATGATGTGTACAAGTTGACAAGTCTTAGGCAAAGGTGTGTGTACAAGTTGACAAGTCTTAGGCAAAGGTGTGTGTACAAGTTGACAAGTCTTAGGCAATGATGTGTACAAGTTAACAAGTCTTAGGCAAAGGTGTGTGTACAAGTTGACAAGTCTTAGGCAAAGGTGTGTGTAGAAGTTAACAAGTCTTAGGCAAAGGTGTGTGTACAAGTTGACAAGTCTTAGGCAATGATGTGTACAAGTTAACAAGTCTTAGGCAAAGGTGTGTGTACAAGTTGACAAGTCTTAGGCAAAGGTGTGTGTACAAGTTAACAAGCCTTATATCCTCCTTTCAGATTTGGCAGCACAGGCAGCACCAGCAGTGAAGCGGTTTCTAGCACAACAGAAGCAGTCCCCATTGGGACAAGTGTCAAACCAACAGATATCAAAAGACTGAAGGAGAGGGCAGAGCGGTTCGGCAGCTCAGTGTCTCCTAGCATGAGCAAGGTAAGGTCTCAGAAAATGGGGTGACTACTCTGCCATTATCAGTATAAAGTGAAGAGTTCAAATGCAAAAACCGACATCTTTGTTTTTATTCAAGAGAGAAGTGCATTGGAAATATTTAGACATTGCTGACCATGAAATAAAAGAGGAATCAAAATTTTCGGTTTTGTTCGATGAATGGATCATTTATGGTGACCCATTAAATTCTGCCTTGAATTGAGCAGCTCCTCCTGCCTTGAAAAAATCAAACACTTGATTTTGTGTTGGCGTTTTCTTGCAGCTTGAAGAAACTGAAAAACTTTTAAAAAGACAGGATAGATTTGGCTCTGCTGATAGTGCATTTTCTAAAAAAGTACAGCGGGTAAGTGAAGATACTGTGCTTCAGGTCTTCTCGTTGTGTCCTAGATATTGTTGTTCCTTATACTGTAGAACCTCTCTATTAAGGACACCCCTCGGGACTGAAAAGTGCTATCCTCACTGGAGAGGTGTTCTGATTTGAGAGGTCTAACTGAATGGAAACTACCAATTTGGGACCAAAACTAGTGTCCTTTATAGAGAGGGGTCTTTAACGGAGAGGTGTCTGCTAAGGGAGGTTCTACTGTATTGTTGTTCCTTATATGTTAGACAGAGGGGGTTGGGGGGGGGGGGTCTCAAATACAAAATCTAGCCCTGTGTGTGTTCCAAATTTTTAATTTAGGCTTTCTGTGCGAATGATGCCGTATTCATTCGGATACAAGGCATTTTCTCGCACTTCCCTTATGAATCGCAAAATATTTTGGAATAAAACCCGAGGACAATTTTGGTACAATAGGAACCTTGCATGATGTGTGACGCAACTGCATGTCTTTTCAGCTGGAAGATTCCGAGCGTCAAAAAGAACGTCTGAAACGATTTGGTGCACTGACAGCATCATCGGTCTCCGCGGCAGCAACAAGTAGCGAAATGGACGAGAAGCGCAAACGACGTGCGGAGCGGTTCGGCAAGATTACTTCAACATCCAGTGGTGGCGCTAACGGTAATGTTGACGAAAAGAAACGAAAACGGGAGGAAAGATTCGGATCATCTGTATAAACTTTTTAGAAAAATGAATATAATGTCAAAATGCTGTAAACGTCTTTTATTTCTGCGAACTTTTTTGCAACAGGGGGTACGATTGCAAACTTAAAGGACGTGATGTTTAACTTATGGCTTTATCACTTAAAAATGCACCCATTTGCAGAAGTGAGTGGAAGCAAAATCTGAAAAGGATGTTTTTGCAAATAATGGGGTTTACAGTATTTGGCTTCATTTTGTCACTGATATTAGTATGGGATATCAAGGACAATTATTTTTCAGAGTCATTCAAACATATCGGAAGTGTACGGAATGATTTCACCTTGAAATCATTGCTTTATTGCGGTGTTGACATACCGGTAATCATGTGACCTGCTCTGGTAAAAGTCGGTGCTTATCGCTTGTGAAAACAAGGGAGATAAAAGGCCAAAATTGATGCTCTAAGATGTCAAGAAATATTGCATAGCGCTCTAGTTTTCACGATTGCTAGGCCCTAATGCATTTTCTTCAAACTTACCTCAAACAAATCTGTACATCCTGTCCAACCAGTTTAATCTGCCTACAACCGCTCCAGCATTGGAAATTTGAATACACACGTAGGTATTTGTACAAGGAATTGTCATGGGTAATGACTAAGCACAAGATCCAGTTGCAAGTACGTCATGACCAGGAATTGACAATAGTCATTATCATTTCAAAGGTAATTTCATGCAAAACCAGGCCATTCTAATAACTCAATATCTGTCTTTGATCCTATTAATGCCTACTTTTTTGAGCAGGTCACCTGAGTATATTCTGGGAGTTTGAATGATTCATTGTGAAGAATGTATTTTCTGCATTTTAACCATTCGATGGTGATTCCTGTACATTACAATGTAGTTGTACATGTGTACAGTATTTGTACATGTAAATAGTGTCGTGTATGAGATCAAAAATATACTCAAGTTTCACTGATATAAAACCAGTTCTGAATATACAAATTCAGCTGAATATAATGCATGTGGTCATTGATGCCATTTATCACTGTCAATTTGGTTAGACAATGTATTGAAGACACCAGTTTGTCTGATGGTCAGTTCCGAATTGGCCTTTATTTCGATTTTCTAGTAGTTAAACAACTAGTCTTAGATCAATGAAAATAGAGTATAAGTTTGCCTTATATAGTTTTTGATAGGATGTGTGTAGTTGTTGACCAGTGACAACACATTTTAGTAACTGCCAGAAATAAGTACATTGCATATTTTCATGTTTCATTTCATTTCGACATAAATTACGAATGTATAATGCATAGTTTAGTGGGGATTGTCCAGATTTGAGGCATTTGCTGCCTAGTTCTTGGAAATCTTGGGTCCATTTGACATGAAATCTGTTCAAAAGCACGCTTCATTGTGTTCTATCATGCAGCGGGAAGACATCAACAGTGCCAATGACTACGTACACCAGTATCGATTGACCATCATTTTGCGGATACGTGCATTTGGTAGTCTCAGATCTGGCCTTGAGGGTACGTACGCATAGGGGGAGGCAGTACTGAAAAATAGGAAACATTCTGCATACATACTACATGAATGGCCCCCTAAATTAATGTTAAATGGGTTTCTTCTGTCCATTTTTAACTACAATGTTTTCAATAAAAAAATTTAGGTACTCTGTAAAACAGTGTTTTTTCCCCTTCAATTTGCCACCTGTTTTTTTTCATCTTCCTTGTTTGCAGAAAATTCACAGTGCCATTGATATGCGTTTGGTGCATCTCATTCTGTGAATGTACGTGGGGACCCGATTTTCAATTCATTCCACACCAAACTGGCTGGTCAAGTATTGCCGTCACACATGTTGACTAGCGACGTCTAACCGTGTTGGTTTTTCGAAGTGGTCCTTCTCTTGGACTGGTTGCCGGCCAAAGCTGAGAAGGCCAGTCTCCCCCAAGACATAGCTTTCAAAGCAAAGTTGAGTGTGGGAAATGTTCTCTTGTGCACAGGTTGTGTCTGAATCTGTCGACTTGAATTTTATTCATACATATGTAGTCCTGGAAGTTGCAGGACACTGCTGTTTTCAGTGGACTGTCTGTTGCTTTTTATCAAAATAATTGCTCTTAGGTGCACATCATTTGAAGACACCAAAAGAATTCGTGGGATATTTGTGGAACTCCCGACGTCTCAGCTTAATTAATGAGTAAATAAGAGTTGAATCCCAGCCCGAGGCGAAGATACCAAGTGTGGATTGCATGACCAGAGGGGTACAGGGTTACAATGACTGCTGCATTGGGAAAACAATTCGATTGAAAGGAACAGAAGTGAACACAATAAGAGCACAGATAGATAAATTCAGATTTATTCACAATTCATTAGAGCAAGAGTTAATCTTGATGAGATTTACATGTACATGTTTGTGTCTTTATCTTTGTGGAGTAACGAAAAGAGTAAAACGTTCGGCGAAATGACAATATCTTATATAACTTCAGCCTTCTTGGAGGTATATTCCTATACATGTATTTACAAATAATCTACACTTCATTGTTTAAATAAATAGGCATACTGCATGTTCATGTATATATTACACATGTAGCTCAAATATACTGTGTCAGTGTGTTTAAGCGAATTGAAAGACACTTGTAGAATATGCTTACTTTATGTACGTGTAATGCTTATGTGTTACAGTCATGCCTCAACTGGCTTAAGCCTGGTAGCACAGTATTTTTGAGAACCACACATTAACTTGCATGGACATCTCGTAAATAACTGTACATGTAAGTTCTACTAATATTTGCATTATCAAGTATGGATTATATCTATACTTTTATTATATGGCATCCTGACAGAAAACAATCCTTCGCTACGCAAAGTACGAATCCATAAAATTAAAACGATCCAGGGAAGTTCCCAGTCGTCAGATACAGTAGCGCTGTTGTTGCTTCGCCAGGCCCTGAATACATTTGTGGAACAATTCTTGTTCCGTCTGCCTGCTCTACGAATGAATCCTCTGATTTCATGATGACATCTTGGACCTGCGCGTTCTCCATCTGCATTATGGGTATCGTCTGAATGGTCGTGAGCTGTGAAGATGGATTCACTTCAACCTGGAGAAGAAATTATTCTTATCATACTGGCATTTGTGAGTATTCAGACAAGGAAAACAATTTCAGAAAAACAAATCCAATTGCGTTAATATGAACTGAATACAAATTTCAACATTGCCTTTGTGCCAAATGGTATTCAAATACTATGTATACCAAAGTTCAGCAAATTAGTTCGCAACTGCACTACAGCAATGTGTATGGCTGCATTTCTATTTTCTTGAACTGCAGTATTGATGAATGGTGTTCCCCTTATATGCAGAACCCAACAACAATTTACCTGGATATACTGTGTCTCTTGTTGCCCATCGATGTTCACCACTTCATGCTCCGACATAGGGACATCCGTTGTCCTGATCAGTCCGTCTGGAACCATGTGCGTTGTGCTGTGCCTCTGCAGTGCGAACTTCGTATTGAATCTTTTATCACAGTGCGGGCAGCGGTAGGCTCGAGGATTCCTATGGATGGAGATGATGTGCTTCCGTTGGACTGACTTGGTCTTGAACGACGCTCCACAGATCTCACAGAGATAGGCTCTGACGTTGGTGTGTTTCGTTTTGTGGTCATTCATATGGGCCTGAAAAATTAACAAAAAAACAACCATAATTAGTAGTAATAATAATAATGATGGTTAGTTCTTATATAGCGCTTTTTCGTATTTCGTCGTATTTGCCAAATTGGCATCGTACAGGTTGGAACATAAGTTGTTTTGCCTCCGACCCTCTGCTAACTTCATATTTGGCCTCACCTTTGATTTAAAACTTTTCTTGCAAGTCACACAAGTGTACGGCAGCATCCGTGCCATTTTGTCAACATGGACATCGCGATGTTGCTTCAGTGCGTCTGCTCGCTTAAAGGACTTGCCGCACGTGTCACATAAATAAGGGCGATGTTCCGAATGAACGTCACCAAGATGGCGAACGAAATGCTCCTTCTTTTTCGTATGATATGGGCATTTTGGACATTGGTACGAGTGGACTAAATTCACCGTTGCCGACTGATCCTCCTCCCCCGTCAACATGCCCAGAATATCTGCGTGGACCCGTAGGTGTCGCTCAAAGTGATATGGACGAGTCGTCTTATAGTTGCACTTTGGACAATGTTGTACTGTAGCCGTAGATGGTGGTTTTCCATGCAAATGTTTTGCTACGGTGTGTTTTTTCAACAAGTCTTCATCAGTGGTTTTATATGAGCACTGACCACATTGTAAAATCTCTGCACTGTGCTCCGCTTGGTGACGTTTCAAGTGACACTGGCGTATTGTCCTGAAATCACACACTTTGCACTTTAGGATTGTCAGATCCGGATTGTCCTTGTGGATTTTCATGTGCTTTATGTAGTGACTCTCACGCTTCGACTTGAAGGAACAATCTTCGCAGTGATACTTGTAAGGCATCAAAGAATCGTAGTCCTTGCGTTTCTTCGTTTTCCTCTCTGGTGACGTCTGCAGTGGTGAAGTCATGACTTTTCCTTTGGCAACTGAAAAATTAAAGACATATTAAAGAATGGAACTAACATTCTGCAATGTTGTATCACCACTTTTGCCTTATATTGCCATTTATTTATTAACCATTCGGCGGGTTCAGCACCCAATCTGGGTTGATAAAACGAATCCATCTAGGTCTCTTCAAAATCCTTCTCGTTATAACTGGAGATACCTGCAACTGAACTGACAAACGCATTCACCAGGTACACTACAACAATTAAAAACAATCGACCTACCTCTAATTTTCTGTTCGACCTCCTCCCTTTCCATCGCAGCCATAGCCTCCTCATCACTAAGGGTAACCGGCGGCAGTTCCAGTGGAGGCTTCAGTTCTGGTTTCTCCACATCACCCCCGAGAACCGACGTCCCTTCAGCGAGCAAATCATTTGCATCCATGTCAACATATTTGGCAAAATCTTCTGCCTCAACTGATCCTGCTTGGACAACGCCCGTCAAGTTTGAAATGTTAATGAATCCTCTAGCATCATCGCCCTCTAATGGCTTCTCAAGTAAACTGACAACATCCTCGTTCGACTGTGCCAGCATTGTTTCTTCTTGGAGGTTCGGAGTCTCCAATTTCTGTGTTCCCAGTAGACTTGGCTGGACTTCAAATTTCAGCATCTTTGAGCCATCATCAACAGTCTGACTGACCGGACCAAGAATGCTTGTAAAGTTTTCAACAGGAATGTTTGACATATTGCTTGGACCAATGTTCCTGCTTGTTGAAGCTTTTCCAGGGAATTCGCAAATGATCTCGCGTAATTTCTTCGGCGGTTCCCTCTTCCGTTTCAAATGCCGACGTTTGTTACGAATGGTCGGAACGTACTCATCATCCATGTCATCTCCATACTCTGCATCATTGTTGTCGAAGGAATCCTCGCAAATTCTCATACTCAGTAGCCGACCAGACTTCGACTTCGTTACAGGCGTCCGTAAGATATCACAGGCAACGCCTTGGTCTTTAGTCTCACAGAATGCCTTGCTCGGTGAAATATTCTCGACATTAAAGTCAATATTTTCATCGTAGTAATGTATCAGAACATCCTGAAGTTTTACGAGTTCTTTTACGTCGCCATCAAGCGTATAGACGCCAGTCCCTTCATCATATTCACACAGGATGTTCCTTATGCTCAACTGAGTAGCGATGTTCGTAAGTACACTCTCCAGGCTCCCAGCCTTCCTCACAACTTCAGAGACTAACGACTTGGACAGACTTGCTTTCACTGATGAGTAGACCTGAAAGGCAAAAGATATGGGGGTTCAACTGCTAAAAGCCTTAAATTTTAATGCAAAAACCATTAGACTTCGAGTCACAGCAGAAAGGTTATCTTCACCCGAAAAAAACCCTGAAGTGGACTTTGTGGCTTTTGCATCTAAACTCTTCATGTGATTCAGGAGAAATAATACCAAGAACACCCATCCTCAAGAAGAATCCTGTCCTAGGCACTAGTGACAACATTTACCTTTCTTTCTTCCAAGTCTTGGACCTCCCCATGGCCTTGACGATTACTGGCATCCGCGAGAACCGTGATGGCTTCAAATGCTGCGAGTGTTGCGTCCGTGTTCTCTCCGACCTCCGTGACGGTGTGAACATGTCCTGTAAGGGGAGTCAAATCCTGCCCTGGAACACTCTCCATCAATGGCTGGGTCTGCACGATCGGTTGATTCTGCATGATTGGCTGAGTCTGCATCATAGGCTGTTGAAGGGTCGTCATGGCTTGGGTGAAGGTGCAGTTGATGTCTTGGCCCATATCGTGAAAGATTGTCCCGACGGTGCTGGCAGGGGACGACACCTGCTGACCAGCATCTGTGACTATGGCGATGATCTGCTGTTGCAATGCTGCGACAGCGGCACTGTTTTGGTCACCTGTCTGATCTGGGATGAGGACAATGTTGGCAACGTTGCCCTGGCAACTTGTGCTTGGGATCTCATCCATGATTGATTTGGCAAGTCTTTGCCCCCAAGATGAGAGGTACTGAAATTAGAAATGTATGGACAACAGTGAGTGAAACTGAAACTGAAATCCCAAGTAAATTATGACACTAACCCCGATTTCTTCAGGATGGTACAGGTGCATTGACATAGTTATTGGTAGAAGTAGTAGCCAGTTACTATAAACTCTCACTGGGAGAGAGGCTAGGGTTAAGGGCATTACTATTATTGGTCAGCCTAGTCTGCATTTGACTTTCATATTTTTATTGCTGAAATTCAGATAATCAGATTATGACCATTCAAATTTGTCGTCAATCTACAATAAATACTGTAATTGACATCAAATGTTGGTGTTGATCAGGTACTTGAAACCTTAGTTAACAATAAAACCGACTTTATTTGATGTAGACTTGCCTCTGAAATGACTTTGAGGTGATCTTTCCACGAAGGGTGTTGGGATTTGAAAACAAAAACAGAATTCCCCTCTCAACTCCCAAACCAACCTTGCGCGTATCGTTATGAACTCGCCACACATGCTTGTACATTTTGCAATACAAAGCGAAGGGATATTTTTCGGCTTGTGCCAGACTCGTCGGACGGAAGTAGAAAATCAAAATGACGTCAACAAAATGGTGAAAATCGGGGATGCAAGGAGGGAATTATAAATTTGTCCACTTTATTCGCAATTTCTCGTCGATCAAACCGTGTTAGAAGGAATCAGGTTAGTTAATGAACAAAAAGAAAATATAGAGATGAAGAAGAACCATGAAATTTTCGCCGACAGTGCTTGTGTGAAAGATGTGCCAATGAATTTATCTCGCCCTTGGCCTTGCACTGCATGCTGAAAGTGAAAAGGCAAGGGTGTTCCTGAAAAGTGCTGTGTATGCATGCGTATGCGTGTACACCATGTCAGCAGTCTATTTATATTTCACTTGTAGTCTATAGTCACTTATTTTAACTGGTACTTAGCATCGGCACATGAGGCATAACTTGATTGAAGTATACTGAAAACCCACAACTAATAATGATCGAAAGTACGACACTTCAGAACTTTGCCTTCGGCTTCGGTCCCGGATATGATGATATGGTACGGTTTGCACAAACTGACATAACCTCTGACGCATATCCACTTCAAAGAAAACACTGCGTTGCACTCAACTGCAAAACAACACATTTCAATAATTATTTAATTTACTTTTTAATATTAGGTGAGTCATGGAGGAGATCAAAAGTAAACTGAGCGATATCCTGAGCCAAGTTGACGCAGCATCATTGTTACTTAGGAACTGTGGTAACGGAGGTATTCCTGATGATGAGCTATTTGAGATTGACTATCACGTCGACAGTGCTCGTAAATCTGTCACAAAAGTTAGCAAAATTCTGAAATCGACTTTAGGATGTGCTGAAAATATGTCACATCCTGAGACATCTCTCCCCAGCAAAGATGAAGATTGTGATGCTGATAAAACTAATAGCAGCAGCGTGATCGATGAATCATCAGATATGTTTGATGACAGACACGACATGTCTAAGAATGGCGTTTGTGACAGCGTACAAAACAGTGTAGACATCAATGGTCAAGGTGGACTTGCTATAAGTCTCATTAAAGGTGGTGAGGACTCCGTCGATAGCGTAGATGTGAAACTGAATTCTAGTTTTACGGATGATACAAAGGGGCATCCTGATGCCAATTTATCAAAGGCAGAGATCAGTGGTCTTATGGAAGCATTCCTGGATGATGATGATGATGATATTGACTTTGGTGGCGAAGACGAGGTTGATCTGGTTGAGGAGACAAAAGAAGATGACGAAGAAGACACAGATGAGGATACTGATGGTGAGAGTGGAAATGAAGTAATAGCTGATAGAGGTCTAAATCAAGATTTCTTAACATGAAAGATACATGTATGTATCTTCTGCGAAAACAGCCTTGTGCCAGAAAAGTGACAAAGAGATGTCATTTAAACTTAAAGACCACTACTTTTCATTACTATTTATGACAACCCAATAACTTCTGAATGGATTCTAGTTGAGATTTTTCTCCAAAACTTTACGTTGCCTTTGGAAACGTCTCCTTCATATTTCAGATGCATTACATCAGCCAACTGACCCTAAATATTCCAAAGTGCTGAAGCAATATTTTGGATATTCTAAGTTCAGACCGTAAGTTCTCATTTTTGTTGACACAATTGTATTAACAAATTTCAGCTGCTCACCAGCTCAAAAATAATTGTCTATGCTTAATGACATTTACTAAAGGCTGTAAAATTTCTCAAGTTTCCAGTCATTTTATTAGTTATTTTCCAGAAAGCAGTGGAAAATCATCAATTCCATTCTGAATGACAAGAGAGATCAGTGTGTCATCATGGCTACTGGTAGGTTTCTGTCTCAAGGTCATAAGGCCGGGCAAAGACCCAGTCGGTCATGAAGCCAAAATTTCTATGTTCTGTGTTCAATAATAAGCTAACCCGGAACACGGAAACCCTGCAGTCTGCGCAAGCAAACAGTGTATGGACAAGCAGTTTTAGGCAACATGGCAGTCTCTGTATAATCTAAACTGTATCATCCATAACTTTTTATGATTAAATTGAACGTTATTCCTCAATGATACATTATATTTCCAACATAAAGACTTGGTAGCTAACAGTATCTGAAGGAGTAAGATTACCTTTAGAAAACCCGCTGTAAATTGAGAACCCACAACTCGACTTTATATTGTGTTGTTTTGTTGTAATTGCAGGCTATGGTAAAAGTTTATGCTACCAGTACCCATCATTGTATACTGGTCGCATGACGATTGTTATCTCGCCGCTGATATCACTGATGGAGGACCAGGTCATGGCTTGTTGGTAAGTTTGCTAAAGGACAGTTACGCCATTAGCAGAGTTTAACTGATGATCCTATAGTCATGTGCTTTCAGCTAACAAACCAAATAAGTGTTCAAAAAGTACTGTGGATATTTAAAAAATCTGGTATATGGTACCCTGTTATGATACATGTAACTACTCTGGAACCTCCCTTAGTGGACCCCTGTATTGAGGACAGCCTCTCTATTAAGGACACTACTTATGGTCCCAATTGGTTGTCTCCATTCAATTTGACCTCTCTGATCAGGACACTTCAGAGGTTCTACTGTATTTCTAAATGAGCGACCGTTCATTTCAGTCTTGCCAACATCAAAGCAACCTTTCTTGGAAGTTCACAGGTTGACAATGCCAAAGTACGATGTGACGTCTTGAAGTAAGTTATTCTATAAATATATCTGTAAGTGCCACATTCAGATGCCTGGAAATGAAAATGAAATCAAAGTTCTTATATGTAGCAGTTTTATACTTTTCAGTGCATTCTCTGAGTCTAAGCACTTCACAATTTGTTCCCCAGCCTAGTCCATAAACCTTTTTTCGGAGCACATAAACTGCACTATACTTGGCTATTTCAGACCAGTGGAAAGTACTGAGTGATTGAGTCTCAAACCCCTGACCTTCTGATCACAAGTCAGATGCTTTTCCACTGTGTCACCACACTTGCCTCAAACTTAGCCAGCAGACTTCAAATTTTTGAGAATCTGTCGGTCTAAGTCTAAATTCAGTGAGTTACTTTTTTCAGAGGTGTATATCGCATCTTGTACATGACTCCAGAGTTGGCTTGTGAGGCGAGTGATCTGATGAAGAGCATAGACTCCAATGTTGGTATTGACTTGATAGCTATAGATGAGGCCCACTGCGTCTCTCAGTGGGGGCACGACTTCAGAACGGGCTACAGGTTACTGGGAAACATTAGGAACTTTCTCCCTAAGGTACGCAACAAAGGTATTTTGAGAAAAACTGTAGATTAGTTACTCAATATTAAGACCATTAATAGCATTCCTTACTGATGTTTTACTTGGTTATAATAGCCTCCAGGCAGCTTCAAGACAACTTGGGAAGTTCTTTTTACCTATACAATCATTTTCATGAAAAAAACTAAACGTTTTCTCAATATGTGGCAAGCGCCTTTTTTGCCAAAGCATTTCACATTTTGCTAAAAATATACACATCTCTACTCATTGAATGACTTTTCAGGTGCCACTAGTGGCACTGACTGCCACTGCTACCCCTGAGGTTCGAAAGGATATCTGCCGATCGCTGAAACTCAAGACACCACAGGTCACCTCTACTGGATTTGATAGGTGAAGAGTTGTTTATATTCTCCATTTCCTCTGTTCAGGATTTTAAAGATGCACGCTAGACAGTTTGTTTTCGGTGACGAAGTGAGATGTCCTAGAGAGTTCCGCCACATGCTGAGGAGACTTTAGGACTGATGTTCACCGATAAGTCGGCATGTTCCGCCACAGAGTGGCTCAGAACTTTGTTGTCCGAGTGCTATCTGTTGGCCATTATTCCTCTCTATCAATTGGGGAGCAGGTCAGAATTACATGAGATATAGTGTGGTCTGTAGCTTCACAGTGAGCAGATTCTCGCAAGCCTATTCTGTGTAGGTGTTTCCTAAATCTCTATCTGTATTTGTATTAATGGGGCACTTCCTCAAATGAAGTTCTACTCTTCGGCTGCCTACCAAGAAGAAAAACAGCAAAAGCCAAATGTAATGAAATATATAGTATGGTCAGTTCTTACCACTCATTTTTGGAATCAAGGTCATTTTTAAAATCTAAAAAATTACAGTATTACATTACTGTTTCTTCTTCAGGCCGAATCTCTTCCTCTCTGTCTCGCTCAAGTCCAATGACATCCACCGGGACCTAAAACATCACATGGAACTCATCAATGGGAAGCTACAGTTCCCTGGACCGACGATAATCTACTGCCCGACGAAGAAAGAAACAGAAAACGTGACGTTAGTCCTTAGAGGGATGGAAGTACCATGTGCGCGGTACCATGCCGGTCTAGGCTTTGCAGAGCGGAAAGAATCGCATCGAAGTTTCGTGACTGATAAAGTAAAGGTGATCGTCGCTACAGTTGCGTTTGGGATGGGCATCGATAAGCCCGACGTACGGAAAGTCATCCATTATGGCGCGCCAAAAGATATAGAGTCGTACTATCAAGAAATTGGCCGAGCGGGGCGGGACGGGCAGCAGAGTTATTGTCACAGTGCCTATGCAATCAGAGACTTTGTGACGAACAAATTTATCCTTAATAGTTCTGCTGACAAAATGAACGCCACGTTCATGGCACACAAGTTGAAGATGGCAAACAAGATGGAGCAGTATCTGGCTACGACTGAATGTCGACGAAAGTAAGTTGATGATAAAAACTGAAATGTTATATGTGAGTCTTTCTGCTTTTAACTCACATTCTTTTAAAAGTTGCTTTACTAATCCCGTAGCTGCGAGTGTGAATGCAGTGTTAAGATGTCTGCCGTGTTAGATGGGTACGTCTTGACCTCTTTAACGCATTTAAAGATGTAAGCTGTAGGTTAAAATTTGTAAAGGTGTATAACTGCTTTTCTATTTTGATGAGCCGCCAGTAATTACAAATGATGTACCCCTTTAAAATCATGATGCTGACATACCTTTTCAGGTCTATTTTGTCGCACTTTGAAGACAATATGGCCAACATAGGCGGTAGTGACGACTGTTGTGACAACTGTAGAGAATATAAGTAAGTATTACAAAGCACCGTGTCCGTCAATCTGGAAATATTCATGGCCATTTTGTGAACTTTTGATTGAGTGTTTTAAAGGCAACTTTTCTGGTTTGACTCTGGTTTAAGGAGTTACTTAAAAGCGAACTGGAGTTATTGCTTGCCTCACCAAAGACCTGCGAGGGGGGAGCTAAACTGTTGGTGAAAACCGAGATGGTAGCTAAGGTTTTGAGCAAAATGACCGCACCATCTGAGCGGTTTTTAGTGAGACGACCAATACTGACAGCTGTGAGGCATCAATTTCTATTCTAAAACTCTTCAAACTTGATATATTTCAGTCATACTCTGCTTCAGCGGCTTTTGCATCTAAACTCTTGTGATATCTAATCTGTTTGCAGCAAAGCTCTGGCGACTGGTTCGTCACAGGGTTCAAGGGAGGTGAACTTGGGCAAGGAGGCGAGAGATTTCCTCAGCGCTATTGAGGCGACCGGTGAGAGATACGGTATGGGAGTGCCCGTCCTGTTCCTGAGAGGATCCACCGCTCAGAAGATGCCAGCGTATCTGGTTCATCGACCAAAATTTGGCTCCGGAGAGTATGTGTTGAAATTTCTATTTTGTTTAGATATTGTTCACTATTTCATGCTCATCATCCATGGCTACTTGATCCTTGTGGATTTTTTGACCTGAAGCGGTTTAGGACATTCCAAACAAAGATTTTCAGACAAACTTTTAAAGGGACAACTTAGGATTGGGATTCAGGTGGCCAGGAGGATGATGTGCCTCTCCCCGACCATGCGCTCCTATCCAGGGGGAGTAATACTCCCAGTCGCTTAATGCCATGGAAACCAGGATAAGCTCCAGCCGGATGAGCCGTTCTCGACGTGGGCTATTGCCCAGTCGACTTTCACTTCAACCCGACCATGCGCGGCCAAAGCCCAAATGAGTCATACTGATATTATTTAAAAGCTTAGTGACGCCCATATTTTCGTGATGGAAACTTGAAAAAGGCCCTGTGGGAGGATGTTTTCATTTCAAAAGTTTTTTATATGCTGATCATTTAATCCTTTTCAGTTATCATCCAGAGAAGTGGTGGAAGGCCTTCGGGCGCCAAATGGTCTGTTCCGGATACCTTCAAGAAGAATCATTTGGTGTCGGTCGAATCCTCAAATTCAGCACATCGGGGAGTCGACTTCTTCAAAAGCTAAAGTGCGAGAATGAACCACAACTCATGATGGTTCCGAATCAAGAAATCAGGGCGGTCGAGAAGGAGCGTGTGGAGGAGAGGAAGATGCTGGAGAATCTGCCCAGGATTTTACCGTCTGTTCCCCAGAGTTCCTGGCTGGCCGCCCAACAGAGCTCGGCGAGTGTGACCTCTGCCGTACCAGCAGTGTCACCAGAGGAGAAGGCTGCTAGGGTATGTGAGCCTAGTCAGGCTCTCGGTTACTGTTATTTTTGTAAAGTGTCTTTTATAGCGTTCTGGCCAAAGATTCTTAGTTAAACTCAGGAATGTGACCAGATCACATTTACCAAAACATAGTGATGTTGTACAACACTAGATTATCCTTAGGGTAGGTCGAATCAATGCTCTTTCTTTCGTGATTATCGAACCTAATGTGTTGTGACTATGGCCGAGCCCTAACAATGCTGCTGGACAAATTTTGCGCCAGCATCATATAAACTAATCATTTGGGATTGTACATTTTGCTTTGTATCTATTCTTTAGGGCAAGATGTACACGTCTCTTATTGGTTTGAGGAACAGATTGGCAGATGAACAGGGCTGTGCTCCCTATATGGTCGCCAGTAATAAGGTGCTGGTAGACATGGCTGGAATTAGGTAGGCGAAATATTCAACACATCACTAAAATACAGTAGAACCTCTCTATAAACAACACCCACAGGACTGACAAATGCTGTCCTTAACAGAGTGGTGTCTTGATTACAGAGGTCAAAGTCAACGGAAACAACCAATTTGGGACCAAAACTAGTGTCCTTGATAGAGAGGGTGTCGTTAATGGAGTGGTGTCTGATTAGGGAGGTTCCATGGACAACATTCACTGTATGCAATGGCTGTCAACGCGAAAACAGTTCTTCAGTTGTCTATGTACATTTAGGGGAATCTTCGTTTTGACATAACTCAAACCAACCTCCCAAGGCCCAGCCACTGTGTTTATATGAGGTAGGAAAAATAGGCTGGTTCCTTTCTTTGTTACATGACGTGCGATTTTGTCCATTTCAGACCAAGCACAAAAGATGGCCTACTCAAACTTGAAGACTTCCCTGAGGTCAAGATCGACAAATTCGGTGCTGATTTCCTGGAACATATCATTGCGCATTGTAAGGAGAACGATTACAGCCTTGATAACTTTGTGGAGGAGAAACCATCAGCATCCATGTTGGTAAGTTACATGGAACCTTGGGGGGGGACTGCCAAAGAAGGTGTATACACATCCTTATCCATGGAAATGTTTGTAAGTACTCGGCAGCTTCAATCCACACCCCTTTCAGAAGGGTGAGAATAATCTGCCTGGCGACACTGTTGCAATTACCGGTGCAATTCCCGTGAACCTGGAGCAAGGAGCTACACTGGTTTTGGTGTCCGTCTCTTAATCCTTAAGTTGAAGTTTCGAAACTGTCTGGTTGTCACTTTGTCCTTCATGGTCAAGGGAGCAAAACATTTCCAGTTTAAAAAGGGAAAAACCAAACCAAATGGAAGAAAATATAACAAGAAACATTTGAGGATTTGAACAAAAAAAATGTTTTGCTCTTGCTGTTTTTCAGAATGCCAGTCGGAGTATTGATGAGGCTATCCTTACAAAACTGTCTAACACATCAAGGACGTCCTTCATGATGTACCATCAACATCAGTCTGTTGTAAGTAACACAGAACAGAGTGATCGGTCAGTCTGAACTTCCAGAGATACAGTGGAACCTCCTTAAGTGGACTCCTCTCTAATAAGGACACCCTCTCTATTAAGGACATTTAAGGTCCATGATTAGGGATAGGGGTTGAGATGAGATTGATAGGTGTTTCACCTATCCTAACCATCCTATCCTGGGGTGAAATACTCCTGGTCTATTTCAAAATGCGATGGAACCGGGATAAGCTCTGGCCGGATGAGCCGTTAGCGTCTTGGACAATAGCAAAGCCAACTTTACCTTTTTATCTTTTTACCTCATAGTCATCTAATAAATTTTAGGAGGATGTCATATTTCACTTATTGCCTCATAAAATAGAAAATAGATCGAAAATGTGCTGCTCGCCCGACAGAATTATTTCCTTCTCCAGGCAGTGGTTGCGAAAATGCGGAATTTGAAAGAGGGATCTATCGTCAATCACTTGTGTGATGCTATCAAGTTAGGCTGGTCTGTGGATCCGGCCAAGTTGGGACTGACACCTCAGGTCCGAAAGCAGATCACAGACGCGATAAGAGCACCTCCTATTAACTCAGGTAGGTATATTCCCTTGAGGATGGTCCGAGTATTTTTAAAGACCGTCAGTTATTTCTGGACTTCAGATATGTAGGGGTAGGATTAAAGTGCTGGAAATTACTGAAAGGCTTGCCATTGTTTTAGTTACACCACTCTTATGGAGAGGACGCTTCAGGGTGCATCTGAAAATGCCCACAAAATGTTAGTACATGTACATGTAGACTTGATATGAACTAATATTTCCTTAAAGGGTAACCAGAAGCCTCTGTGTACAGAAACTCTCCTCAATGTATAGAGGGAGTATTTAAAAGCAAACGTGCTCAGCATTGCTAACAGGCATAATCTAGATACATCACTTCATGGTTCGGTGTTGTGCAGAATCAAAATCAACACCTCCAAGGAGCTCTTGTCCTCAAAAAAATAAGTCTTTCCGATGATGTTGTTGAAAGCTCTCCAAAATCGGCCTTGGGATGGGTGAATGTTTATTTACAAGTATTCGTGTGAATTTCAGATATTACCAAGTTGACGCCAATAAAAGACGTACTGCCAGAACACATGACATGGGAACAGATAAAGGTTACCATCGCCCTTCTAGTGGTGCAATTTGGTGGTACGAGTGGTGCTTTGGACGTCAATCAAAATGACCAAGGGCCCAAGGTAAGGGGCAGGACACTTAATTATTTCGCCACCACACTTGGTATCTACAGAGTCCATGCACTGTGTACTACTGGCCCACAGTAATGCTTACTGCTAAATTTCCCCATGTTCTGTCCGTCAAGCACTGTCTTCAAGTCTTTGGTTGGTTACACCTGAAAAAACAAGATGGCAGCACTCAACTCAAAGTTACTTTGGTTGGTTACACCTGAAAAAACAAGATGGCAGCACTCAACTCAAAGTTACATGCACCTATTTTACAATGAAACTTCCTTAGCCAAATTGGGATCAAGGTCACCCAGTCTGTACCTGGTGTGGGCATGGGGTACTTATAAACTGCAAACCCTGCGGCAGTGAAGGGTTAATGGATAGAATAGCGCATTGATATTGCTTCATTTTGATCTTTATTTCATGATATGCGGTTCAGTAGGACGCCGGATATAAATCATTTTATAGGGGTCCAACTTCAGTGTGGATGTATTCAAGATGCCTAAATTGCTAATTGAATGCTGATGCTGACATCTCATTCTTTTTCAGTTCACTGCAAGAGTATCGTCACCCTCAGTGTCTTCGACTCCTAGTGAGCAGAATGGAAAAAGAAAACTGCCAGGTTGGATGAGCTCACAGAACGGTGCCAGTGGCACTGCGACCAAGAAACCGGCACTTAGCAGTAAAAAATCCTTCGGTTTTGCACGGCGTTGAATGAAATTGATCCATAACAGAGGTCATATGTAGATCCAAGACCTGCTGGGGACATTGGAGGACCCACTCTATCATACCCTAGCTCGGGTGTAGGATTTGCACCATGACAAAATGTCCTGCATTTATGTACTTTATCTGTGGGAGTTATGTGTAAGAGCGAAATGGAGTACCATTTAGTTCGTCATGTTGATATCTTTCAATTAATGTGACTGCCTTTTTGAAAAAGGTAAAGCTTTTGGCCTTTCTGCAATTCCAAATTCTACTACCTTTTTATGGTGCTTTGTATCAATTTGTCATACTGTAATCTATTCCAGTTTGTAATAAAATCAATTTTTTCAATTTCATTCTTTTTGTTCCATCACACAGTCTTGTAGGGCTCCGACTTGGGGTCTGTCTCACGGAGCTCTTGCAGACAATAATGACACAAGGTCCCTTCTGCTTTAAGAGGTTCTGCTTCACTGTGCTATTGAAGACGGCCTGCCTGCTCCTGAAGACAACCTGGCCATACTAACCTTGCCTACCCGTTCCTGTATCTACTGCAACCACTGTCCTGCTCTTGATACAACACACCACCGAAGACAGTAGATGCATTGAGATGCAACAGAAGACAGGAAAGGCATTCACATTCAGAGACAACATGCAACATTTTTGGGTGGCTCAAGGTGATGAGATGGGATAGAAGAAGTTGAGGCATTTGTATTCAAGGGTGACAGAAGACATACAGAGATAGCCAGAGTTACACCAAACGGCTGACCGCTCACTTCATTTGTAAACAATCTCTGGAGGGTTCAGTGCGGCAAATCACATAGGTTTTTCAAATTGAAAACAAACAGGTCACTATGTGCACTATCTAAGCTACAGTAACTAGAATACCAGGTGTGGATATTCCATTGTACAATCTTAACTCCAATAACCAGATTTACAACTTTTCAAATCACATACTACAGAGCACAAACAACACAGTTATAGGCCAAAACAAGCTTGCTCACCGTAAAGTAGAATCACAGAAACTATCAACCTCAAAGGAACCATTGAATGTGACATGTAACAAGCAACACTAATTTACAAAGGATGTGAAAGAGCTAACCGTTTGACAGAATGCCACATAACTATTAGGTAATCGCCCTCTGAACTGGTGACAATCGGACTGGCCTGCAATTCTCATTATCGACCACTCCTCAGTGGAAATGAATCCAACAAAAAATGGGGTCAATACTGTATTACCCCGATGAGAAGCACTTTACTGATGTCCCCCACTCTCAACTAAGATATTTGTGCGCGTACCGGTTTGACTACGGGCTGAAGTTGACGATGTACTCCTGACGGAGCCATTGGGTGCTTCGCCCGCTCATTGACCGAGGCATGGTGACCTGGAGACAGTGACCGGATTTGCACTAGCTGGTCGAAGGACACTTCACAGGGCGTCAATTCGCAACTTCTCATCATTTTTAAGGCTACATCTATTCACGTGGACCAAGTCTTACCCAGAAACCTACTCCTTACGTAGCGTGGGGTACCAACCCACCGCAGATTCAGGAGTGTGCAATGGTTTCGGAATATCCTACACCCAATTGTGCTGCCCATTCGCAATAGGTTTGCCCACCGTCATGCCCTTCCGACATCGCCATCTCTCAGACGGTAACAAGAAGGTGCCACGCGGCTGCAAAATTTTCCCAGAGGGGCGAGATAATGATTATTTCAGACTAATCAGAGTGTCACAAGTTCAGAGCGAAATCACCCGACAGTTATATGCACCAAAATGCAGACTCTTCATTTCATTTGTAAATAGGCATCGATTATTTTTGTTACATTCAATGGACACAGTCCTACAAGAGCCAAGTCTGCACATAATTACTGGTATGCAAATTTGCCCGCGAGGCAGAAAAGACCTGAACATTGCCACTGCTTTAGGAGTGTAGCAACAATATTGCTTCAATCAAAGCAAGAAATGAATCTGCACATATTTTAAAAAGGTCACTACACTCGCTAAGCTACAGTAACTTATTATTAACTACATTCCTTCTCTGCATCCAGGAAGACGGGTTCACTGAGCATTAAACCATATTCCTGCAGAATTTGAATAGAATATCTAAACCGCTAGGCCTGCATTGAAAACCTAAGTCAATTCTCAGCTAAATAATAATGGCCAGGTCTTCTTGTTGTCCCATCTTTCCTATCATATTCTTCACGCTCAAGATCCCATAGTCATACTGTACCATCTGAGGACATTACTGGTGAACCAGAGCTGAAATAATAATTAGGACTGATTGTGAGTAAAGGAAAAAGAAATTGACTTGAATTTTCTCTAAAGTGCCTTTCAATAATATCATTTTGCACTCATTTTACTGTGGTCTTTCCAACATTTGACTGAAAAAGTTAAGAGTGTCTACTCGATTGATAACTGAAGCTGAACTGATAGCTCAATAATGCCAAACTCAACCGGTTCATCTCTTTCCACTGTCAAATGGTGCTGAATCTCTCTTGGACAGCTGAGTGACACTAGCATCCATGCCCCAGATCTTGAAACAGGGTGAAAAAGAACTTGAAGCATTAAGAATTGTAGTGCATAGACCAATACCACACACAAGATTCTTTGACTAAAGATGGTGCCTACCAATCTTGACACAAGAGGTGCTGATTTCATTCCTTGCAACGCAATTTAAATCTTGTCACTGTGCAAGTGTGGGTGTCTACATTACCAGCAAGAGATCTACATTTTTATCAGAAATACACCCCTGAACACTCTTTTTTTGGTGCAAGATGCCAAGGGAGAGGCACCCCGGGATAAGAAGATGCCTTTCTAATGTTGGGATTTTGTTTTCGAGAATAAGCAACAGGGATTCTTGGTTCACCTTCCAAACTAGCCAGCTTGGTTTTCCGCTCAGATTCTTCTCAAAATTCTCTAAACAGTGACCCCAAAACGGCTGTGCTTTTGTAGATGTCTGCTGTTCTAAAAGGGGTTAGGGTACTACTGTCCTCGCTCTGTCGATGTCATGTGCCCCTCTAGGTGATGTCCTTGGTTTGAACGTCATAACTTGGAATGCCCCACTTGTGATCTTCTCGCTCTGTAACATTATGCCCCTCTATCTTCACATGGCTCATGGTCTACAGCAGGGCCTGAAAAAGGAGTAATTCTCTTAACAAAAAAACTTTGCTGAAATTTTTCAAGGACTACTTTGGCTTCTGCGTTTTTTTCTAAGATGGAATGAATAAGGGCATGGTGGTTAGCCAGCATGCTTTCTGAAATCATCTAAACACTTTTTGGGAATGTATTTGGCCAGCTGCTCATCTTATCTTGGCTCTCGAATTCAGTTTGTGATATTTTTTGCAGTTGAAGCACTGAGAGTTAAGTCAGGTGCTCGCTACCTTACCTATTCAGGAGCAAAACACACACCAATAGCTTTGGTTATCACAGCATGCATTGCATATCATTCAACAAAATCTTGCACAAACAAACAATTTCAAAAGCAAATGAATTAAAATGAAACTAATTTCTAACAAAGCCACTGTGTCCCAAGTTGTGGGAAAAATCTGATTTGGAAAATATTGGAAAGTTCCTGTCTTACCAAGATGGTACCATATTAGGTCAGGGCTATCTGAGAAATGAACTTGACATTTTTATTTCAGTATTAGTCCCTTTCAAAGGTATTCTCCAATTAGATATAGATATTGATACTTACCATGTACCAGAGAAGGTTCAAGTCTCCAATCAGCTGACAGGTGTCCACTCTTTGCATCTTGCTGCCACCATCCCACCCCAGCCAAAGTCTTTCTTTTTAGCCCTGCTCTTGCATGCCAAGGATCCGTCTTCAATCATCATCCTGTAGAAGAAAACAAATCTGTTTTAAATCACAAGGGTTTTCTTGGACCTGCAGAAGGTAAACAATTAATACTGTTAATTTTTGGAGCTTCCAAAAGTTGATCTCGCCTAGAACCAGAGGTTGACACAAGGGCACAGAAATCCTAATGCTTTCCAAGAACCACAGGGGAAAGGAGGACAACAGCCTAAATGAGAGAGATGGGCCTTTCTTTTGGTCAGGAAAATACCAAGAGAAATGGAGAGATGCATTGAGGCCTCATGTCCCACGATGGATGGAGCATAGTCTTTCCACACATTCACATACAGCTCGCCAAGATGTCAAAGAGAACCCTGCAATACCCTACCAAAGATCAACGCTTGGTTTCAGTCTCTCCCCCAACAGTTGTCCAAACTGCAGCTTGGCCGCCACCATCCAGGTCAGTCATCCTACCAGAGACACTTCGCTTCAGTCTCTTCCCCAACAGTTGTCCATATTGCAGCTTGGCTGCCACCATCCAGGTCAGTCATCCTACCAGAGACCCTTAGCTTCAGTCTCTTCCCCAACAGCAGCTTGGTTGCCACCATCCAGGCCAGTCACTCCTCTTGTGTGTTCGTCTTCAATGTAGATCCTGCAGAAGCAGACCATTTTGTTTTTTACATGGAATTGGACAATATAATTTTCAACCTCAGGGGTTGACCACCACTGGGAAACAGCCCAGCAATGGGCTGTGTCTCTGACCTAATTTTATCCAAATCAATCTGGCATACTTAAGCTGACTATCTTAGTTTTAGTCATTTCCTATTCTGTCTTTGATGGCAAATGGAAGACACCTGCATAGTCCAGTCTCTTTAGACACAAGACAGATCTCATATGTCAGGCAACACCATCTGTCATTTCCAAACAAATACAATTCAACTTTTTATTGTCCTTGGCAATATCATCAAGGCATCAGTAGACAGAGCTACTCCCGTACTGAGAAGTGTAGGCGCGACGACAGGAACAAGGCAGTTTCTCATCTTGGCCTGTTATTGAAAGAACAGGAGGCAGAGAGCAAATTTTCACAGCCCAAAATCCAGAGCAAACACTGACATCGATTTGTGGTTGTGACATTGACATGTCCTCAAGAGACATCTAAAATCTGAACACCAGGGATATCTTTCAGGTTCTTAAGTTGACCTGTCTTCAAGGGACATTTGAATCCTGAACACCTATTTGTGGATGTGAGTCTGTCTTATATGGACATCTGAACACCAAAATCTATTGTGACATTGACCTGACTTCAAGGGGCATCCGAAATCCGTACTGAGATAAATGTGTGGTTGTGACAGTGACCAGTCTTTAAGAGAAGTCTGAAACCTGAACACCAAAATTTATTCTGGTTGTGACATTGACCTGTCTCCTAGGGACATCAGAAATCTGAACACCTATTTATAGTTGTGGACCTGTCTTAAAGGGGCAACTTGGGCATTAGATATGATGGTTTTTCATACAAAAATGGCTTCCAGGAGGACCGTAACCTCTCCAGACAGAATAATTGAAAAATTGTTGAACTGCAATAAACAATGCATAAGGACAGGGTGTTAAAAAAGTTCAGTCTTAAATTCATATGCCATGCCCAAAACTGCCTCACAACACTGGCGATAATCATTACCATAGATCAGCATTAGAGTGATACTACAAGTGGCGGTGCATGGTGGCAAGCAGGGGTATTATCCTCCTGGCCAGGTAAATCCCACCCCCAAGTTGCCCCTTTAAAGGGACATCTGAACACAAAAATCTACTGGTGGTTGTGACATTGACCTGACTTCAAGGGACATCCGAAATCCGTACTGAGATATATTTGTGGTTGTCAATGACCTATCTTCAAGGGACATCTGAAACCTGAACACCAAAATTTATTTCTGTCTGGTACGGTGGTGACATTGACCTGTCTCCAAGAGGGACATCAGAAATCTGAACACCAAGATCTATTTTACACTTTTAATCATAATCAAAATTTGAATAAATTGTAGCGTCTGTAGTTCGTTGACCCCCCCCCCCCCCCCCCCCCCCCCCCCCCCGAAACGGCCCTTCAAATGTATACCATCATGCACTGCATTTGCATGTTATTCATGCACGTGCACAGCGTACACGTGTTTGTGTGTACACACGTGCTTCGCTGTGCAAACATGCGAAAGGCCACCAAAACAGTGTATTCAGTTGTCGCACTGGACTGGTCAGTTCAAAGATGATTTTCACTGGTAAATGTGGTCAATATCTCAACGTAGTTCAGTTGGCTGAGGCACTTTGGCATGAATCATGGAACATTGAATCGATATTTTTTTATAAAAAAATCTCTCCGCAAGGGTGGCCGCAACGCGCAACGCTGCTGCCATCACCACTTTTGCCCATGCACAAAAAAGCCTTATTGTTGCCTCGATAACAAATTAAACTCCAAAAAATCGGAATATAGTTGAGCTAAGATACCTAATCGATGAACTTACCATCCAAAATATGTTTTTATTCGCGAAATAGAAGTAAAATACGGGAATTTAAAGGAGACGTTTTGAAACCGCCGCACCGCTGCATCTCACACGTGGTCAGACGATCGGGTAATGACCGGATGACGTCATTATCATGAGTAATATTTGGCGCCAAAGCTCCCGTCTAATAAAAAAAGCCCGGGTAATCAATACTTGACCGCAGATCAAACTTCTTTCCCTGGTAATTTGTCAATATCACCTTTCAGATTTCAGGATATTCAGAAATATCCTTGAGAGTGTCTTTCCGCGTCTTCTCAGCTGGACGAATAGTTAGTGGTGACACTGTCTTTCCCCTGTGGCTTTAATGACAGGCAGTGGAGTTGCTAGATTTTTGGTCCGGGGGAGGGTCTCTGGGAAGGGGGGGGGGCACCTTTTGAAATTAAATTACTGAGATTAATTTATTCCATTATTAATAATAAGGAAGAAATAGGATTAAATTTCACTGCAGCAGGCAGCAGTGAAATGAACAACCAGTCAGTCTCAACCTTCCAAGCTCCGAGCGACATGCGCCTTGTTTTGCTCTGACTGGTCACGAATTGAGCATGGCAGCTCCATTGTCTTGCTAACACGGTGAGGGAGATGTGACAGCCAAAACCGCAGCGAATCGGGCTGTCCCCCTTTGTCTTTCCAATAGTTAACACGACGATACATCCACCATCGAACGGAAATTGACGAAGCAGCTCACTTGCTATAATGTTGATGGAGACGAGACAGTGGCAAGCAGACCAGACGGCTCTACCGTCTTGCCAACACGGTGAAGAGACAATCACGCAGAACGAATCTGACTTGCGGACCGAATCAGACCGACTTGTAGACGCCTCGCCGCGGTGCCTACTCGGTGAGACAGATGAAACAGCCACAATCGGAACAAAGCCTAGGTGCTTCATCGTGTTGCAAAACTGTGAGACACGAAACAGCATCAACCAGACCGAATGTAACCGGACAACTCCACCGCTTAGCCGATTGAAACAGCAGCAACCAGTTGGAATCGGACCTGGCAGCTCTATACTGTTTAACAAACACGGTGAGAAAGATAAGACGGTCACAACCAGACCGAATCGGGTCTGGTTTTCGGGCCTGGTTTCATCATCGTGTCGCTGAAACAACTGTGGTATGGACGAAACCGCTTAAACCAGGCCGAATGGGGCATGATAGCTCCACCGTTTTGCCAAAACGGTGAGAGAGGTGAGACAGCCACATTCAGACTAATCAGATATCGGGGCAACACTGTTTTGTCAAAACGGTGATAGAGATGCGACAGTCACAACCAGACTGGGTGGATCCTGTCAGCTCCACCGCTTTGCCAACATGGTAAGTGATGAGACAGTTACAATCACACAGACAGATTCGGACCTGGCCGCTCGACTGTCTTTCCAACACATTGAGAGAGATGTAGCAGTCACAACCAGACGGAATCGGACCTGGCTTCTCAATTGTTCTGCCAACAAAGTGTGAAAGATGACACTGTCGTCACAACCAGACCAAATCGTCGGGTCTGGCAGCTCCATCGTTTTACAGCTTCGTTGTGTAGCTGTCTCGTCCCTTTCACAGTAGTTTCGGCAACACGACGAAGCAGACAGGCCTGTGTGGTCTGGTGTTGACCCTCTCAACTCTCTCACGACGGCTGTTTAGCCCGATTCGGTGCGGCAGTCTCATCTGTATGTCTATGCTGTCACATCTGTCTCAGTATCGGCTACTCCATGTTTCATAGCATGGAGCAGCCAGGTCTGATCTGGTCTACATGGTTATGACAGTCTTATCCCTTTCACCGTGTTGACACAACAATGGAGGCGTTCTTGCTGTGACTGTCCCATTTCTTTCCCCGTCTCGGAGTAGCCAGCTGCGATTAAGTCTGCGTGATCGTGATAGGTTGTGAACGACAGGGGACTGTACCACTTGTTGTGAAAGACTAGATTTATACCTCTTTCTTCATCAGCCGCAGATTGTTTTGAGAGTAAGGAAAGAAAGTTGTGAAAGACAGGAGCTGTCATTCATGACCTGATTCCCTCTCTGTTTTCACAACGTTGTCCCCTGTCTTTCACAGCCTGTTATAAGGTATAGTACCCGGTCTTTCACAACATGTGGTTTGTGAAGCAGGGGGTATAAGTCCCTAGCTGTCTTTCACAACCTGTGGCTGGTGAAGCAAGAAGCACAGTCCCCCGTATCTCACAACCCATGGCTGGAGGTATACCCAGTATTTCACAACCAATGGTATGGTCCCCTGTTCTTTGAACAGACCATGCGACTGGTGTAGCAGGAGGAAGATTTCGGTCTTTCAGAACTTGTGGCTGGTGTAGCAGGATATATAAACCCCGTCTTTCAGAATCAGTGGTACAATCCTCTGTCTTTCACAATTTGTAGCTTGTGTAACAGGAGGAACAGTTTTCAGCCTTTCACAACCTAGTCTGTTGTCTTTCAAAATGCATGTCTCCAGATGACAACCAGTTGGTCACCAGTCTTTCACAGCTTGTGGCTGGTGTAGCAGGAGGAATATCACAGTCATTCATAATACAGCTTGGCTAAATGTCTTTTGCAACCTGGTCCTCCGTCTCCTTCACTTAGTATTTAGTGAAACAGGAGATGGACCCTGGTTTATCACAACCAGTGTCTTGTGAAGCAGGCAAAATGGTTCACTGTCTTTAACGACTTGGTCCCTGTCTTTCCAAACAGTGTCCCCAGTCTTTCATGACCTGTATGTGGTAAAAGCAGGGGAGGTATATCCCCCTGTCCCACACAACATGTGTTTTGTGAAGCTGAGGGTATAGACCACTAGCTGTCTCTCACAACCTCTGGCTGGTGTAGCAGGAGGTGTAGAACAAGCTAGCTACTGGCCTGCTGGGCTAGTTTCCAAGTAAAGCATGTAAGAAACAAGACAAAAATTAAGTTACTCAAAAAACATGTTTTGATTTCTAATTTGAAACGTGGTCGCACTGACCTCTGAAAACAGTGTAATCCCAAACAGTTATGTTGGCCATAAAATGAAGGTATATTTTCACTTCTTTTTACAAATGTAACTTTTAAGGAATTGACGCTGAACTGAGGGTGATTTGTTGTCCCACCAAACACCCAAGGTTGGAGGTAAAATGCATGCTAATATCAAGGTATCGCACCGAGGTTTTGGCAAAGTGACAGCTCTACCCCAGTGCTGATTGGTGAGACAATCAAACCAATAATACGTAATGCGACGCAATGCGACGCCTTTAGCAATTCACAGACGAGCTGACTTTGTTCAAGGGAGGGATGATGTATCATACTCCAAAGTATAAGAGATGTCTAATCATCAATTCGTGGAGGAATTTCATAAAGAAGTTGAGATTGATGTGCTCATCCCCATCATCGAAGTTAAACAATGCTTAGAGCTGTTAGTCGATGGATGGTTGACTGAGACATATGTGACCAGTCACAGCAATACCAGGTACATGTTGCCCTAAGCTTGGGAGATTTAGACTGTCTGGTTGTTCATTTCACAGCTATCTGCCCTAGGTGAAATCTGTGTTCATTAATTTCTTCCATTATCTCCTAGTGTCATTTTGGCTCATCTTCTGTGTGACATGCAACTGATTTTGCTGTGATGGGTCACATAAAACTATCCAAAACACTTTTTTGTTTTGTTTACAGTGTGTTACAAATCAATGAATAGACTTAATAGGTTGAAATATACACATCTTCATAATGGCAATGACAATAAAAAAACCACACCCAGTGGAGTTTTCAAAGCTTTAGAAACTTTCTATGATACAACATGTACAATGGAAGACTGGATTTAAACTTATAATCAAGCCTTGGAATTGTAGGATGGATATAAACTGAGAGACACAGTGCATAGTGGTGGTAGTCACTTAACTCCACTCGTACTCATCTTGGTACTCAAGTTTCTCATGACCTCATTAAAATTCCTATCATTTGATAAACACTCAAGAGCAAGACTTAATCAATAGTATGAAAATAACACATACGCGAACAAGGTGGCTTGTCCTGGGAAAGGACAATGCTTTTCAGTATGTTTGCAAAACTGTGTCACAATGGTGACTTTCATTAGAACTCCTTCAAAATGACACGAATGCCAATTTCAAGGGTGGCAGTCTGGGGTGTTTTTGGTGTATTGGCGTGTCCTATTAAAAGATTCTCGGAATCGAGATAACAGCAGACCAGTCAAAGTTTTTTTCAGACATTTTGAATCAAAGCAACCCTCATAAAATAATGCGGGCCGACGATGCGATATAACAAATTGGCCACTTTGCAAAATACGAGGATAATGGAGTACAGACAGTAACGAATAATGCATAGAAATATTTGTGGAGAGCATTCAATTGAGCAAAAGTTGTTGGAACTCTTCCAAACTGGAGCGAACAGCAAAGCCCAAGGACTCCACAGTTTGAAAGAGTTAAGTTTTGGCAAAGAAGTCATTATTACAATGGATCAGGCATAATTTCTAAACAACTTCCAAGAATGAATCAAGTCCTTGTTAATTCTTGATAATACACACCTTGCCAAAAAATGTTTCATTACAAATTGCTTAATAAAACAATCATAATGGACGTATAAAAGAAGAAGTTTACAATCACCGATCATGGCCCAAATGAAATGGCCAGGGCCATTGTGCTCACCTCATGTGGAGGAAAGATGGATAAAGAGCATGGTATTGTGTCATGTAGTGTTAGGTTTGATGTAGGTCCAAGCAATTACAATTTCCCCAAAATGGCCAATTTACAGTACATTCGACCTCTGTGACCTTGAAAAGTAGGTCAAATCAAAGAAGACCCGGGTGACACATTGAATGGTTGTTAGAATTAGATGTACCTATGATATAAAATTGGTGCCAATCGGGCAAGTCATTACTAGGAATAATGGCATTTTGAAGAATTTAGGATTTGGCCCCCTCCCTGGAGGCCAAACGGCAAATCAGATCGCACCAAACTTCGGTACCTGAGATCACCTGACCAAGGGGTACATGTGTACTTAATTTGTGATCAATAGTCATTGCAGTTAAGAAACGTGCCATAGTTACGGCCTGACGGCGAATTTACACCATTTGACCTCTGTGACCTTGACAAGAAGGTCAAATTAAAAACCCGTGTGACATATACTGTATATTGGTTAGATGTACCCATGATATCAAATTGGTGGCAATCGGGCAAGAGGTTAAGGAATAATCACATTTTTAAGGTTTTTGGATTTTGCCCCCTGGTGGTCAAGTGGTGAATCATATTGGACCAAACTTCGGTCCCTGAGATCACCTGACTAAGGGGTAAATGTGTACCAAATTTGGTATCAATAGTCATTGCAGTTTAGAAACGTGCCATTGTTACATCCTAACGGCCAATTTACACCATTTGACCTCTGTGACCTTGAAAAGGAGGTCAAATCAAAAACCCGGAGGATATATGATGCACCTTTGCTAGAAGTACCTATCATATTTTTTTCAAAATTTCCCGACTACTATTAAGGGAGATATTGCATATTTTCACTTTTAACGTTTGGCCCCCTGGTGGCCAAACCATGAAACGAATCGGACCGAAACTTGGTCTCCAAGGTGTCATTACATAAGGGTACATGTGTCCCAAGTTTCAACTCAATAGCTCTAACAGTTACGAAACGTGCCCTGCTAACGGACGACGGACGACGACGACGACGACGACGACGACGACGACGACGACGACGACGACGACGACGACGACGACGACGGACGACGGACGCCACGGTATGGGATAAGCTCACCTCTGCTAAGAGGTGAGCTAAAAAAGGTCATCATCTTAAATATACCAAATAAGTGCCATTGTTAAAAGGATTCATAGTTCAATGCGATTAAATTAGGTCATTTCAACCGTAAAAACCTAAAGTGTTAAATTTTAAAATTTGTTTGGCAGTATCCCATTATACATTTTATAAAAATTGATTGACATCCTGATCCTAACAGATAAAAAATGTGACCTTTCTCAAGCCAGCAGGAAGTACTTCAAGCAGCATATAATTGTAGTATATAAACCACATTCTTTTTGACAGAATGTGGTCGTTGACAATCACAGTAAATTTATGGAAGGACTGAAAAGTTTTTCAACAAACAGCATGGACCTTCAAACAAGACTGACAAAACAGACACCTGTTACAGTATAATCAGTGTTCAACAAAGGATAAAATGGTTGGGCAAAAAAATCCCAACACAACCAATGTCTGTTACTAAGCTTTATTATCCGAAACAAATATATCGTACAGACGACCTTTACTCAGACTCGTATCACTCTTAGTTGGCCCAGCACTTCGTCGATTCCTTTGCTTTATCATCGGAGAAAGCGAATCCATCGAGGGCATACGGCAAACTATTTTCTTGCTCGTTGCTGGACTATAATACTGCTGGATGTTGGTTATTTCTGTGTTCCAAAAGTCTGCCCGCATATCACGATTTGAGAGCCGCCGTTCAGTATTATGCGGTGGTACAACTTCAGTATGATTGTTTTTGCTCAAGAGTGGAGCTGTTACACCACCCATATCTAACGGCTGGTTTTTCAGACCGTCTAGTTCCAAATTGGAAGGTTTTTTATCACACTTATTAAAATATTGTGGTTTCTGATCGAGACCTGGCAGTTTATGATGTGAAGTTTGCGGCTGGTTGATAACCGTCATTGTCTTACAGTTCGCACTGTCGCTGACATCCTCAGTGTCTTCCGCTACGGGAAGAAGTCGAGTCGGTGAAGAGACCAGACAATTGCGGTCTCCTCCACAAGACCCAAGAGCACCAGGAGAAATGTCTCTAGGGCTCCCCGGAGAGTTGGGAGAAATACCAAAGTTCTCGTGACCAGAATTCGACCTTGGGTGCAAGGTCAAATAACTTGGGCGGCTCTCAGTAGAAATCCAAGATATCGTCGGCAAAAACACCTCGTCCTCCAAATCGGACTCAGCTGTTTTAAAATCGCCCTCTAAATCATTCACATTGTCATACAGACTCAAATTACTACTCTGACTCATCATTTCAACACCAGGGCCTGACTGTTTTGCACCGGTAGGACTTTTTTCTGAGTCGCCCTGTGACTGCAAGCCAGAATTACTTTGATCATGCGTTTCCTTACGCACAATGCCATTCTTTGCATCAGAGTTCATATTATCATCAGATACTGTACCATCTTTCATATGTCCATTTGAACTACATGTATGATCAAACCCTTGCTGTCTTTTCAAAGGTGGCTTCTCCTTCGGATACTCAACTTTTATTATCTTGCCGTTTTTCATGTACGTAATCATGCCACTAGAAAGTGAAACCTTTTTTGCGGAATCCTTGAAACTCGGTCGCTTCTGTGACACTAAGGACTGTCGCTCGCTGCGATATGAGGCCGTTAATTTCTTCGCTTGGTTTACGTTTTGCTTCATCGACTGTTGCCTACTGGTGGGGCTGTGGCTGGACAATGTGCTGGTCATTCGCTGCAGGGTACTGTGCGCTCCGCTGACTTGAAGATCTCCTGGAAAGAGGAAGACAATAAGTGTTATATCGATTCTCCAACAGTCGAACCTACGGACGGGAGCAGAAGGGTTGAAACTACTCCAAATTGTTGCTTTTTATACTATTAGGATGAAACTAACATTTCCCGAGTGCGTTTGGCATTTAAGACAGGGTGTGACTGAGTGCTGGTAAATTAACAATTTATCAGGCCAGGGTCTCGAGATTAAAATATTGGTGTAAGCTTACAATTTTACGACACAACACTAACCAGCAGTCATTGAGCTGAATAATTATACATACTAACGTAACTGTCCAAGGCAAAGCATTCCTAACATTATGCAAAGTATACGGAAATAGCATTAGTAAACTTTAAGAGAAACCTACACATGATATAATTACGATACATTACAGTATGTTCTCTGATATGTTCTCCTCTGAGGTGGGCAAGTTTCAAAAAGTTAATTCCTATGACTCAGTAGTCAACTGAATTCTTTGAAAAATGGGTCACTTTTAGGAGTACATGTACTACCCAATAGACCAACTAAACGTAGGGTTTTTTGTCAGAAATTGCCATAGTTCTCACAAGTGCCCCGCAAATAACAATTTTCGTTGTTGCAACCTGCAATCATGATTGTCAGGTCATAAAAAGGTCTTTCTTTCGTCTTGTTTGCAGCCTCTGACAAGGCTTGGCGATTGCTGGACATGCGACCTGCCATCAATTGCATACCAAGTAATTTACCAGTTCTACCTGCAGACGAGCAATCTTTTTCACACTTATCACAGCGATGATTGTTGCAGGTTGCAGCAACAGAAATCACTTGTTCGCAAGGCGCTTACGAGCTATACACGTTAAGCCATAAGCCCAGAGGAATGGGAGGATGGGTGAGTAATAACAAAAGGTTATTAAAATAAGCAAGAAATATCGCATTATTCAAAGTTGCTGCTCCCAAAGGAAGAACCACAATGTGCATTAACTACGAAGTAATTCGTCTTTAGCCGCGTTCCATCTATCAAAATGGTGTGTTTTTTAAAATCCATCTCTTGATTAATTGCTGTGTCTAATGCATATCTTTTTTATCATCACCAACACTAACAGCAATGTAAACTGGAGACTACACATATTCCAAAAACCAGAGATAAAGAGGGCTAAAAGTTCCAACTTTGTGGGTTTTTCTCAAATCTAAGCTATTAGTAGGCAGCCTCTTTTTATTTTCTATTGCAAGCAGCATCAGTCTTCGAAACGAAAGGTTCATTTATTGAATAATATCAAAATTGGCAAGACCAGCACAGGAAACATTGTATTAATTGCAGACAAACCTTCATCACACATCTGTGCATCCTAATAGCAGCATTAACAAATTATGATAAAAAGCATTAGTAAATGTATTAGTAAATTAGTATCTTTCCTTAATTCTGTTGGGGTTGAAGCAAGAACAGATAATATGTAATGGTTAATACAGAAATTAAAAAATACCATCCTATTTTAGGGAAGGATTACAAAATTATATCACAATTGCATTGCTCCAGAAAACTCTCTGTTACAGTAAACTTTGCATGATCAGCTTTTTAGCCTTCTATCATGCTACTACATAATCACCGCTCACGAAAATGTCCCTTCTCATTTACTGTTCAATACTCCAGCACGGTGTACCCCCATTTCGCCTACCCCCATTTCGCCTATTACCCATTTCGCCTACCCCCATTTCGCCTACCCCCATTTCGCCTATTCACCATTTCGCCTACTCACCATTACGCCTACTCACCATTTCGCCTACTAAAAAGGAAAAGAGTGGTGTGCGCTGGACATTTGAACAATTTTACGAATTGTTGAGCTTGGTTTTTTTCCTTCATATTATAGCATATTTCCCAGTTAAACTTTACCATACTTTATCATTCCAACCCGGCCTCTTGAGACAAGACCACCATTGATTTTTTAAGCCTTTTTCCAGTTAAATTGTCACAGTTTGACCGCCTTGCATCAAATAATGCTTCGGGTTGTGAATCTGAAATTTGGATATGACATTCCAGACAGTCAGGCGAGTAAATGGTGAAATTTTATTAAAACTGGTGGTTGTCCACAAATGTTTTTTCTTCAAATTGGACAAATTTGAGAGACCATGATATTTCCACTGTTTTCAGCCAAATCATGACCCTACTCATGACCCTACTCAGTTCGTCTGATAGTATTTAGTTGGTATTCAGTTGGATAAACTGCATATTTCTAAAAGCGTTACAAAATTCTGGCACCAATAGACATTTCAAATTAGACTAGAAGGCTGAAACATCTTTTGAATTTGAAGTCACTATCATAAAACATTTGAAATGATGTAGGCAAAATGGGTAATAGGCGAAATGGTGAATAGGCGAAATGGGTGTAGGCGAAACGGTGAGTAGGCGAAATGGTGAGTAGGCGAAATGGGTGTAGGCGAAACGGTGAGTAGGCGAAATGGTGAGTAGGCGAAACGGGTAAATTTTGTAGGCGAAATGGGTGTAGGCGAAATGGGTGTAGGCGAAATGGGGATGAACCCTCCAGCACAGATCACTTAGCTAGATTTGGCCTGCTGAGTAATCTATCCATGCAGCGGGTGATGTTACTTCTGACAAATACAGGGTTCGAATCAGAAACTTGTATGTGGGAATTGGTCTTCAGTTGCGGATGCATTTACACAGCGCGTAAAGCAATACACGCGATGCAGGATGAAAATAACAGCCGATAGTACCTCCGAGCCATTAAGGAAGCCAAGACAGACATAGCTGAAAATCTCCGAGCACTAACGTACACTGCAGAGAAAAATACAATTAATTTTGACAATGCGTACATCCACTTGAAAGGTTTCGATAAATATTCTGGCGGGAAAATTAGATATAATTACATAATGAGGCTGGAAAATGAAATAAGAGTTATATCGAGGTTGGAAAATAAGATTGAGTGATGTTGAGGCTGGAAAATAAGATAGAATTATATATTGAGGTGGAAAATAAGATAGAATTATATAACAAATTGGACATCGGAGGTTTGGTATATGAGTCAAATTTCTCATAGATCGGCAAAATATGAAAATATGAAGCTCGTAAGTACAATCAAGGCACCCATTTCTTAACATTTTCAGGCCACATTTGTGAACATTCGATAATAGACCAGGGCGCGGATCGATAGGAACAAAAACGGCACAATGTCAAGTATATTATGACGATCTATGCATGTTTTTTTGCATGTTTAATTTTTTTTTTAAATTTCTTATCTCCAAATTATCACAAATCATGTTTTGCCTATTATTGAGACAAGGGCAGGAACAGTACAAATACAGACAGACAAAAATGACCTTATTTTGAACAACTGGGACAAGTCAATAAAATGATGATGAAAGAGAAGTAAATAGAAAGACTCGGGATGTAATATACTGTCCCTTTCCAAGAAGACTTACTCAATGGAATTAAATGAAAGTACAAAAATACCAAGCCACGCCATCTTTATGATTCCAAAAAGAGTGATTTGTTCAAGAATACAATCCACACTGTACTGACAGAATCATTTTATACTCAAATACAGCATAAAAAGTATTTGAAAGAATTGATAAAGACTAAGAAATTGGAACTTCAGAAAGACAAAATGCTGTCTTGTATTAAAAGGCCAGCTCAAGTTCAACTGAACTCAGATAATCATTTTTTATCAATTCAATGCAAAGATATATTCAAGACAAACAAGGTGATACCTCAGTTAGATCTGAACTCTCAAAGATAAAGGAAATATGGGACATTTCGTCATGAGTGCAAAATCTTCTTTGCCATGCCAGGGCTTGATATTGGGAACTCGCATATCTTCAAAATTTGAAAAATGTCCAATTCTGAATACAACATTCAGACAGATGTACAAATACAAGCTCTAGTGAACTCACACAACTGTATGTCCTAGCAGATGATTTTAAAAAATACATGATGTCCCACACCCGCACTTCAGTGGCGCCGGTGTGAATAAATCTACTTGTGTGAATGGTCAATGGCTCATGACGTCATGAAATAATTGCGTCACGAGGAAGGAAACAATGGGATTCACGTCCGTCGTCGTAACTGTGGGTGCGGTGCGTCATGAATGCAGGATCAGCCAACGCGCGGCACATATGGAACGCGACAAACTGTACTGGAACCAGAATTGTTATGGGTCTGCACAAATTTTTTCAGATTCGATGGACATGATCGATATATGCATTTTGTTTACACTTTACATACAGTGTATACATACGTAACCATTACACTCACTACGTTGTGTGAGTTGCAAGTTTCAGAACAGTTGCATGATCCCCCCCCTCCCCCCCCGGTCGCTTTGCATATATCGAATCAAATACGAAAGGCGGACCACTTAAAATAATCACGGCATGCGATTAGTACGGAACGCAATGAGTTTGAAAGTCTCCACACCACTAATATTAATATCATTTTGGGGCATTTTCAGAATAACCAGAAAGGGGGTATACTATGTAGAATAGTGTAAGAGATGACCAAAATAAACCAAAAAATAGACTCTGTGGCTATTCTTGCAGGCTGATCTTACGTGGGAATCGGTCGCTCATGTGCAGATACGAAAATGCCACCTGGCTATATTCATTTGAAAGTACATGTATGTGTGATTATTGTTTCTTCAAGACTTTACTGTAATTCAATGGTAATCATTTATATTCACAGTAATAATGAATAGTACACCCATTAACTATTTAGTGAACTATTCCATGGTAATTGTTTACTATTCTCAGCAGGAAATACCGTCTTGCAAGAATAACCACAGCCAAAATAAATGCAACACCAAAACTATAAGGTATTGTGGTACAATTATAGCCCCAGTACAATTATTGCCTTTGTGCACATTACTGTACGGGAAGCTGCACAGTATAAGCTATAGCTGCAACAGGGCTAAAATTGTACCATTTTACCTTACATACAAACACAACACCAATTTACACAAACTGTGTTACCCTTGCTATCAGCGAGTCCATTTTGTAGCAGGATCTGGTTGTCAACTGCTTTCTCTGCAACATGGTCCGCTTCAAATAAAATGTTTGAAAGAACTGAAATGGTTGCTATTGTGTTACTAGGGACATTACGTTGCCAGGGACATTTCACATGGGTTGCAAGCTAGTAAAAATATGCTGAAAATGTAATGAAAGTGATGAAAAAGCATGGGTAATGTTGGTTCTGTCACTCATGCAACACCCCACCCCCAAGTGCACAAAGACGCACAGTAATGCATTGCCAATGCACAGCAATGCATTGCCAATGTACAGTAATGCAAAAGCCAAAAGCATTGTTGAGGTTAGTCTTTGGCTGGAACAAGATATGTTCATCTGAATGCCATTAAAAGGGTGGGAGTCAGTTCTTTGTTTTAGAGGGAACAACCTCCCATTTTTTAATGGGTATTCACTTCATTTTGGAGATATTCTAATTGCTTTAGGATTTCAAGTTCAAGGCAAACCCTTATGTCCGAGGTCTCACTGAAATCTGGGTTATTCGAATATGCCACAGGCAACATGGTATAAATGAACATGATTCATTGATTCCAGCGATTAACAATTTTCATGAGGGCCCGTTGGAAGGTATGCAGTTAGGTACCTTTACCGGTTGGCTAATGATGATAGTTACATTCTAAAAGGTACTCAAATCAGCATGTTAACAGTTACGAAAAAGATACTGAAATGATGATCTCAAGAACTAAAAAATGCAATTACATCCAAAAGCTGGGCCAAGACACAGCTGGATGGTGATTACTGATAAACAAACACTGCAGTATTATGGGTATAATATCGTTGATATCAAACAAATAGTAGGTTGACCCCACTTTGTACAGGACTAGCCTATATACACACCTTGTATTGACTATGGTGAAATCGATTGGTGAAAACTGACGACAATGATATAGTCACCAACCTGGTGCCAAAAACTGCATCACGGTAGCATAGCCACACAGTCGGAATTCGACAGCGGCCAAATTAGGCCATTCTCTCAAACAACACACAAATGCCTTAAACTGGCATTACTCAGTAATAGCTTCAATCATTAACCGTACTGGTTACAGGAAAATTCGTCCCCGGATAATTCGTCCCCGGAAAATTCGTCCCCGCAAATTCGTCCCCGGATAATTCGTCCCCAAGGAAAATTCGTCCCCGGAAAATTCGTCCCCGAGGATAATTCGTCCCCGGAAAATTTGTCCCCGAGGATAATTCGTCCCTGGAAAATTCGTCCCCGAGGATAATTCGTCCCCGAGGATAATTCGTTCCCGGAAAATTTGTCCCCGAGGATAATTCGTCCCTGGAAAGTTCATCCCCGAGGATAATTCATCCCCAGAATATTTCACAAAGTTGAAAGTTTCTGACTTTACTTTCTAAGACTCTTAAGTCTTGTCGAATGGACTGTAGTACTACTTTCGATTTTTCTCATTCAGTGTAACACCTCTCTTTACTACCATACTAGCTAGTTATTACCTACCCCTATATTTTTATAGTAGGTAGAAGTAGGCAGGCGAAATATTTTATTGAAGAATTTAGAGCTTTTCTTTCATTCTGACCAGTAAAAATACTTATTTGAAAAAAAAAATTATTTCGCCTGCCTACCTCTACCTACTAGTATGAAAAGAGCGGAGTAGGTAACTAGCTAGTAGGGCAGTAAAGAGAGATATAATGAATGAGAAAAGTCGAAAGTAGTAAGTAGTAGGTATTACTAGAAAGTAATGTCAGAAACTTTCAACTTTTGTTAAATTTTCCGGGGACGAATTATCTTCGAGGACGAATTTCCCAGGGACGAATTATCCTAGGGGACATATTTTCCGGGGACGAAATTTTCCTCGGGGACATATTTTCCAGGGACGAATTATCCTCGGGGACGAATTCTCCAGGGACGAATTATCCTCGGGGACGAATTATCCGGGGACAAATTATCCTCGGGGACGAATTCTCCAGGGACGAATTATCCTCGGGGACGAATTTTCCGGGGACGAGTTTTCCGGGGACGAATTTTCCGGGGACGAATTTTCCTAGAGCCAACCGTACTACACTGCTGCTTTCACCAAACAACAAGTATGGATGAGACACTTTGTTTGTTCTTAATTCAAAAATATATCACTCCCCCAAAATAACCCGGCAGTGAAGGTGTTAAAATCTATATCAACTCACCTTCACTCATAACACCAGAGTCCCGCTGACAGAAGAACTCTTTGTAACCATTCCGGAATGACCGGTTCCGGAATCCATAGATGATGGGGTTGAGGGAACTGTTCATGTAACCACACAGGTACACCTGAAATACAGATCACTGATTGGTCAAGTCGTATATCATGTGACAATAGGCAAGCTGTCATTGGTCGAAACTTACAGACATCTCACATAAGACAGCTTTTGATTGGGCAAGAAGTTGTTGCCACTCATAGGCTAAGGTTCTGTTTGGTCAATCTTCAGGATGGGTGATTAGCCCATTGAAATAGGCTCTGATCTGCCGTATAAGTCATTTAAAAGTGTACTTACAATAGCATTGACGATATGCGGAATTGTCTCCTTGTCCCTGATGATCGATGACGCAATGGCGTAAACGGTGTACGGAGTCCAACAGAGCAGGAACATCACCATCACAATAAACATTGTTACAATTGCCCGTTTTTGTTGATCAATAATTGTCTGTTTGTCTTGATTAGTGTGTTTCTCCAATCGGTGCGAAAACGCTCGAATCTCAATGAACATTTGAATAAAGGAGAATGCCATGACAAAAACTGGGATGACATAGGTTAAAATAGTCATGATGATCACATGAATGTAACCTTTTTTGTCTTGGGGATACTCCGGACCGCACTGCGTTGTGAATGGTTTATATAAGATATGATTCAAGCCGGTTAAGGCCAGCACACTTAGAACACCGGAAATAATCCATGCCGCGCTCATCATTCCTACGGCCCTGCGTACGGTCACGATCCGTTTAAATGGGTATTTTATCGTGAAGAATTTATGCAGCGCCATGTACATCAACGTGTGCTGCGAACAGATGAACAGGAGTGGCATAAAGAATCCATTGATTTGGCACATGACCTCCCCGAATGGCCAATCGCCGTACAGCACAGTTCCAATTGAGAAAGGCATGTTTAAAATCGAGACGAGAAAATCCGTCATTGCTAAGTTCGCGATGAACAGGTTCGTACGGGTTCGCATCATCTTGTGCCGCGTGATGACGGTCAGTACCATTAGGTTTCCGATAAACGCCAAAAGCATGAAAATTAACATCGTGCAGGAATAGATGATCTTGACGGGTAGCGTCCAGTAAGGCGGGCCGTGATGTTCATGATACAGTGAGTCGTTCTCAAAATGAAGAACTGATGTGTTCAGTGTGTCGATAACTGTGACTTTCACTGTCGCAGCTAATCCTGGGTCCGTTGCCATCCTTGCTTTAGTTTTTCACCAGTTTCTCATTCAATCCTCAAATATTACCATTCGGGAGAAACTGAAAAGAGAAAGAGGACATTTCTTAAGTGATTAAGCATTAAACAAGGTCCAATGTGAGAGACCCCTATTGGCAACTTTGTGTAACTCTATCTTGCCTGCCTAGCTGCTGCCTATATTGTCCCTTTAATATTACTTACATAACCCAGACGACTGCCAGCATTTCCGACTGACCCGCATCGAAAAGAATAACACTCTCGTAATTTATGTAATTATCTGCATATATGCCTATATATATCATTATCGTTATTATCGATCAATATGTACTGACCCATGTCTGGTGATTGAATTTCAAGTGGACGAAAGCCCCATGAGAAAAGTCAATCTTGATTATATGTAAAAAATAAGTGTTTACGAGGACTTTTTGCACACTTTATAAGATTATATTCTTGTCACCCCATAGGAACACTGTATTTTATATAATTGCCAATAATTATCGCAAGGCCTGCTACTCCTCCTGACTATTATAGTTGCACGTACACCACGAAATATTGGTGGACCAATTGCACGTACACCACTACATTGCCGCGACAAATTTGTTCGGCAATCCATTGCCGGTACAAATTACCGGACGAATTCGCCTGGCTTGTTAAAAGCTCGGCTTTGTCGTGGTGTACGCGCTGATGGATCGGCAATTAGCTAGTTAGATGGTTCGGCGACAGGCAGCGCTTTCGAAATGGCGCTTTCTGCTTATTGTTTGCGCGCCATCTCTTGCCGGATTTTATAACTAGCTGTAGCGCTGGTGTACGCGCTTGGTGTATTTTCGATGGTGCGACATTGGTTCGCGAACCAAGATTGGTGGTCCATTTTCAGGTGGTGTACGCGAGGCTTATATAGGCCGACCTCAGGCTAGAAAGATAACTAAAGATGAATCTTCCCTAGATAGGTACAATCCAAGATCCAAATAGAAATAAATAATCTCCCTGATCCTGGCTATCATCTAGCCCAGGCCTATTGCACAACAGTTACACCTCGGAATTTCAGTTATCTGTAAATGAAGCTTTCAGCAGAAGAATGATGCAACTAAACTGCATGTAACAAAAATACCCAATCACTGGTTGTTAATGGCTAGTACCTGAAGTACAAGTGGTTTTTGTCGGTAAGGCTAATCTGAGCACCAACCAATATAAAGTCTCAACGCCAAACCCATGGTGAGACAATACGGAATCAGATAAACCGTTTCTGATCGAAATCGAGTGAGTCTCAAGAGACAGTAAATCTGACCTTAGAGGGCAGGGTCCATCTGGGAATGAGATTTGGGGACGTATTCCCTCGTACGCCTTTCGCTGTCGCGCATTTGAACAATCAGTCCACGTTGCCACGACATGATGACTGGACAAGATCGCACAGGTGCAACTGGCTAGAATGGTTCTCCTAAAACATATTGAACATTTTGCTATCTCTGATGGTTTTGCTCTCCATAAATCCATTGACAAAGGTCAGTGATTTGATAACAAATATCTATGTAGCTGATTTCAATGTTTGTATGGCTTTTTTTTTAATTGAGGTGAAAATACATAGTTTTTGGCACCAATGATGTCATTAATGGTCCACAGGATTCGACTGAAAGTTGCCAATGAAGAGAAACTGCGTTCAACTTACCAATTGAATCCAAGTCCAACTTTGACTGTCTTAAGAACTTCGAGACAAAAGATTGCCAAGTTGACATAATCCAAAGCCAGGTACAGGTAAGCATGTTTTGAAGATGACAGTTATCTTTCAGCAGCAACTTGTGAAGCCGATTGAATCAAAATGAAACAAAGACACCAATGCCCCCCAAATAAATATGGCTGAATCTCAAAATAAATAGCTGTTCCCACCCCTAGGCCTACTTTCATCCGCATCCAGTATCCAAATGAACACTTAGCAACTGTTTAAAGATAATAGCATAAACAGAGTGCCGACAACAAATCTTACCTGGCTAGTTCTTCGGCAATAAAAACATACTTCAGACAGTAACCACAACCCCATTCCATTGATTTAGTATAACAGAAGAGAATAGAAACAACAGAAACAAAATGCACTTCTGACAGCCTGCAAATGTAGCAAAATTGCCAATGCCACCAATGAGGAAAGGCTGTTGTAAATAGTCGGACATCACATGAGCTTTACAGAAAATTCAGACAAAAACTTTTGGAGGCGGCTAATAGAACGTTGTCAGACTATAACCTATACAAGGTGTTTCACAAAACGGGACATATAAATGCCTAGACTTTTTGTTCAAACTGACGTAGGCTAATGAAAATTACTCCTTTAGAAACAAGAAGCTTTCAGGGATGGAGAAAGGTTGCATGACCCAAGTTTTATGAAAGAGCCTTATAGAAACAACCTGAATAAAAGCGATTTCAACAGGCTTAGGAAGAAAACAACTAAAGGATTGCTAAGGGGCAAAATAAGCCTCATAAAGTCATACATTACTTTTTCATATTGTGACCTGGTATTCGGCCAATGAAACTTCATCAACAACAACAACACCGATAAGATACAGGATCTTCCCACAACAAAATAAGATTTTGTTCAATGTTGGTATGATGTTATCTCATGGCTATGGGGAAAATGTTGAGTGTAGGCTAATTGGCTGAACTACCTTCTTTTAAAAACATACAAGGAAATTGGAAGGTTAAAGGGACGCTGTCGTACTGGTGGTCAAGGAAAAAAGAAATGCAGTTTTACACAATTCTGTAGTGCAACAAAATATCTCTTGTCTGCAGTTTGGTCACATGCAATTATGGTTGCAGTGATTTGAATTGGTTCTTTGCTGGGCGCTTTAGTACACTGGAATTTAATGGCTCCTTATACATTTAGTGAAAGCCACAACTCTTAAAGATAGGATATTTTCACATCCGGCTTACGTTTGCTGCTCCGACAAAACGTTATCTGAAATGTATCGATGATCATTCAGTCTCATTGCTATGATCATAACTCATTTTTCTGGGTTGTTTATTTTGTCAAAGAAGTTTTCTATTCACAGGAGTATACAGGGTACACACACTATAAGTGCATCCGGATGCAATAAAATGATTGACATTTGAGTATGCACTAACAAAAAGTATCTTGATTGAGATATCAGCAAGAAAACTGTCCAGAAGTAAAGGAATATTGATAAGATACTGTAAAACAGATATTTTGTGAGTTGCTTATTTTTCGCGTTTACACTACAATCATGACAATCGCAAAAACATGGCCATGTTTCAACAGAGACTGCGCTATAGGGATCAAGGGAGGAGCAAGATGCAACAGCCAGGTTCTCAAGATGTAGCCACAAATAGTAAATCAAATGCCAAGAAGAAGAAGAAACCTAAGAAAACTAGAGAGAGATGGATCACTGATCTACCTGATGAGCAAGTTAAAGATCAGATGAGATGTTTTGCAAAGCAATTGCATGGTTCTCATCAACCCCAACACGAAAATAATCAGATCTTTTATATCAGCTACCATGATTTTACATGAATTGTACATCATTTCAGGCCTCTGGGTTTTCCAGACATTTTGACATTTAATTGGCTTCTGAAACAGGGAAGTCATCCAATGTACCTGCTTGTGCTTCGCCGGCTTCTTTCATGGAAATCAAAGGTGTTCTTGGATACTATTTCATGGCATCTCTTATCTTAAATCCAAGTTTGTAATCCCACCAGAACACTTCAAAGATAAAACTTTCTCGAAACGAGGAAGGTACAGTATTCCACTGCATATATCGGACTGGCATACTCATGGTCTCTTTTGGGACATCGGGATTGCCCCAAAAATCGGGAATCATGGGATAGGGATTCCGAATAGGGGAAAAGTTAGGAAGGAGGTGCCATCTGTGATGAAAAGACAACACGACTTTATCCCGCCATACTCCAGCTCCGGTGCAAAAGCTACAGAAATAACGTCACAAATATTGCCCAGGACAACTCACACCAAACTGACCCATCAATGTCAATACAAGCTGCGATTGCAGTGTAAATACAATTTATGGCCATTGCCTGATGATTAAATTAATTAATAACAGTTGACATAGGCAAGCATGCTGCCAAACAGGAAAATTTCAAGGACTTGTTGTTATATCATATTGTATTGTATTGTTATAATATATGTGTCAACTTGGAATTGGGATAGATGGTGGTTCGAAGTTTTTTAAGAGGATTGTGAGGCTAGATGATTTGTAGGCCTACACGCAGAGGCCTGTAGTAGGATTATGTGGCTGCATAAAATACGCCAGAGTAGGGTAACCAATGCAACAAATCAGGAACCCCCTTCAAATTCAACTTGGGACAGAGACACTTTTGGCCTATGTAACAAACTCAAGAGACACTTTCTGGCATAAATTTGAATTTTTCTATGATTGATTTATCATTGGCAACTTTCCGAAATCTTGGCAACTGTGTGCACCTATAATGGCCATGAAAACAGACCTAAGGGTACTGGCTTGGAAAAGAATAACCAAGATGGCACCTGTAGTTGGCGCTGAAGCTATTAAAGGGAGTGTGGTCTTTCTGCAACATAATTTTGATGAAGTCTGTTCGGGCAGTAAGCAGCCGTGCGTTTTACCAGGAAAAAAGGGTCATATAGTGGCATGGCATTGTCCGAAGATAACTCAGGCCTTCTGACAGTTTCTGAGTGTTCATTTGAATTGTTTGGGCTCTTGCTTGCCCTTGTCGCAATCGTCCATGACATTGGCCTCATGGACTTCTTGCAGATGTCTGTCCAAGATAACAGCCTAACACAAAGGAAAAAATATTCGTCCATGCCGAGAACACCCCACTATGATTTTGATCCTTGTTAAACATATTTGGATCTTGGGGAAATCTTTCAAAACTCTAGGGAATTGCTTACCTTACATATACAGTAGAACCTCTCTATTAAGGGCACCCTTGGGACTGACAAGTGCTGTCCATAATGGAGAGGTGTCCTGATTAGAGGTCAATTTGAATGGAAACAACCAATTTGGGACCAAAACTAGTGTCCATAATAGAGAGGTTGTGCTTGATAGAGAGGTTCCACTAAGGGAGGTTCCACTGTAGCTACGAGAGAGACAAGCTTTTTAATGAAGGTTTAGCAGCCTTTAAAGGTGATGGAGCAGTATCAGTGGATGAGTAATGCACGGTAGCACCAACCAAAGGCAAGAATCTAGGTTTTCCAAATGGCATTGTCAAGACCCTACTATACACGAACCTTTACTTACCATATCATCATTATGTAGCCTACCACTGGCGTATCATCGCGTTCTCAAAAACCGCATCTCATCTTCTTATTATGGTAAACACGGAAACAAATCACACCGCGAACCTTCCCCTCTAAACATTCTGGCTGTAATGAACCGTTATGTAACCCCTACTTGGACTATTCCATTCATAGGGGAGGCCGCTTAATACCAGGCTTCAGGCCAGAGTGACGTCACGCTTGTGGGTTTTTACCACAGTCCGTGCCGCCGGTAACTTTGATCTTTTTCCTGGAACTTTAAGCCGGTGGATTTGAACAGTTAAAGTAACAGCTTGGGAAAAACATACAAATATATTTTCTGTGTGCTGAAACATGTGATGACAGTGTTGATTGCACGGAGATCCGCATCCTCTCATCGCTACACTCCGGAGGCAGTGGCCTGGCCTTGTCCTGCATGTCGCCCATCGAGATGACGAAATAGGCATTTGTATATATATCGTTGTAATATCGCGACTGCGTTGGGTTTCAAGGTCTACTATTGCCATCTATTATATCACGTAGGTATTACTCATTATCCATGTAGCGGAAGGGCGCGTGAATGACAGTGGTGAAACAAACGTAGGTAGTTAAAAAAAGTCCCAGAAGAAGCCCAAAAATATATATTGTATTTATACCCTATAGAAGGGGGGGGGGTCATTTAGAATATTAGTACGGGTACCATACGCTGTGTGCCATATGCAGCCGACCAATGAATCGGCCGAGGCCTAACGGGCGGACAAAATAATCCATGAATGATTTGTTGTTAATTTATTCAGCTAAATAACATATAGCATACACGTATATGCAGTAATTAAGATAGAATAAAATTATTATGAAGGTGTGAATCGGATGTCTAGCGTGGAACTTCTTAACAAAACTTTCCTCAGTGGAATCGTTGTGTCTCTTCTTCCTCCGTTACACCATAAATGCACAACGCTGTAAAGGTATTACTGTTTTTGCGCCTGGTCTGAAGTAATGTTTGGGTTGACCTACTCTTTTGGCAAATTGAGACTGTGTATATGATGAGATTGCGCAGCAGAATGGAGCAATACGTGGCCAGGATGCCTCTGGGTGAAATAGAGAAATCTGGAGGTAACTTTTGATTGCCCGGAACTCATATTTGTTATGCGGCACTGAGAGCCCATGGGCAGAAAACTGTGCTGAACCATCTAAAAAACGGATAGCGCCTGACCGCTAAGTTCGGATTGATATGACTTTCGTCAGACGTTAATCCAAATATTCCAACAGCGAGCACAGAATCATTGTTAAAGGCATAAACAACCCGCTGTTCAGATTCGCCGCTCCATTTAGTACCGCTAGTATCCGCACTGGGGCGCCACTTCCGTCGTGCACCTTCATCGGCAGTGCGTAAATGGTGGAGCCACGTGGTGGGACTCGGCTAAGATTTGCTACCATCTCGAAGCCCATGACGTTATGGCCCATGGCATATCTGAAGCAAAATACTGAGAGGATTCAAATTACATGTATATTCATCCATTTTTGAACGAATTACGTTACAGAGTGTTATTCACCCAATTTCAAAGACCTTGAGACTGCGTTTGCAACCTGATGACGGACTACACAGCATTTATCCTGCTGTACTGGAAGTTGGACCGACTCCTACCCACCCCGGAGAATCAAAATCAGAAACTACCGAGCTTTACGCAGTTTCGAGCATCTCGTGTTCCCGGGTTCCGAGTCCTCCATCGTTCCACCGCAAAAACTGCTCGGACTCAGGAATACGTGATGCTCGGAACCGCGTAATGCTCGGAGTTGAGGATTTTGATTCTCCGCCGTGCTACCTGTGCGTGCCATGATCATTCGTCCTAGCATTATCCAATGAGATGCTGTCAACCCCAATAGCCATGATATCCCGGTTGTCGACTAGCCACTTTGTTGCTGCGGGATGGAATCCTGGGAAGTGGAATCCTGTCGTGTTCTCTTTGTCATTGCCGAGAAAAGCGGTGATGTTGTTCCAGCGATGTTCCCAGCCCGAATTCATGAACACGAACGCCCTAGATCGGAAAGAGAACCCCGTATCAGAAAGATAATAATGTATTGGTCAGAGGTTACACCCCTCGGTGCGCGGGATCCATCGCAACGCCTCTGCGCGCAACCAACTTGACAATTCCTCTTCTCCTCTCACTACCTTTTTAGATCGAATGGTATAGGTATGAAATACAAAATCACGAGGAACACATCACGTAAATCGGTCTCGAAGGTCGTGTTGACGCCATCGGCATGACCCGGTCCGGCAGTTCCGACCATTTCGCTAAGAGCCATTCATGGCCACTCTTCGCGTCTGTACGCCTTCACCTCTCATGGGCACTTGACACGGATCGCCGGGGCCATGGGAGAGGGAGTTCACGATCGTGAACTTACCTGTCAGGAATTCTCCCGTACGTCTCCTCCCACTTCGTCAAATCATCCACGGTTACTTCGGCGTCTGGATCTTTGAACGCTTTGTCGCTGATGTCCACAACCACACCAGCCCCGACGATGTTCTGGGTGGGGATTTGATCCACATGCCACTTGCCCTTGGCGAAGTGTGCTGGGGCGTCCATGTGCGTGCTGACGTGCTCGGACAAATGCAGGCTGTTCAACTCAAGACTGGATGAAAAATAATATTAGGAAATTCTGTAGAAATGGGAATCAGCGTCAGAGAGGCGATATAAGCTCTATCTGGCTCTCTCTTTTGACGTTTCTTATTGTCAAGTTACCGGCAATGCATTCTCCAATAAGACCCCAATGGAGAAGTCAGCCACGGGGTAAATTCTTGGGTAAATTCTCTACAATTCAAACCCGCACGGATTGATTTCGCTCATGGCCCGAGGCCGGACGGGCTGAATACAGATGAACAAAACCAAAGTGGACATCTTCGATGGCTGACCGGGTGCATGGTTCCACGAATCTTTTTATATTGGTTTTCAACGAATAGAAGGAGAAAAATAAGGCACTAGCACTCACTAGAAGTCTTTCCCAGGTGCTATGCCCCTAACGTCGACATTGAAATCATACTTGGTGTGTCCGGGCCACGTCGCCATCTTTTCCCGCAAGTCGTGTGACATGTCCACCAGCTGGTTGGCCTCGAAGATGGTTGACCCCCTGGGTGCTGCGTGACTGGTGCTGAGCAACAGGGCGGCGACAAAGATAAAAGGGTGCGGTATTGTTTTTTGAATCTGAAAGCCATATAGGATTCATGTGCAAGCAAACGAAAACAAAACAAAACAAAGCAGACAAAGACAAAGACAAAGACAATCCAAACACTCTTAAAGATTCTTCGGGCAATTCGCCAGAAGAGGTATCGTGATTGACTTATCTAGACATGTTTTTTCCTTTGTCTTTTTTGCGGTAACAACCGCTCATTACCAGTTGTTCTATTCTGTGTCAAGGGGTTGTTCTGAGGTCAGTGGTAATCTTCTTTTTTGACTAGACTAGACATGCCGATCTACCGTCGTTGTGCGTGTTGGTGACCCAGGTATTTGACCCCACCTATATACTGAGCTGAGAGATCTTATCTAAAACTTGTGTACTCAGGGCAGGCCCTCCGACTTACCCTAGATGTGATGCCTGATAAGGCCTGGGAAAGGTCTGCAGCACAAAAAACAGCCACTGGGTGGTGATTCGTACCGCAATTCGTACAATTGGAAGCACTTCGGTTGATTTAATGGCACTATGAAAAAATGTCCTTTACCTTAAAGTCAGCAGCAGAATCGAGCCAAGGAAAATAAACGTCACAGAGCTACGGCAGTTATCAGCACTTTTCGGGTGTCGATCCAAAAATGATTTTTAGTTTGATGAAAGCATCCGTTAGTTGTGATCTCCCGTGTGCACTGTCCCTGATAATTGTTCAGTATGAACCTTTAGGGCATTTTCCTGACCAGGTCATTAAAACTGAATCATTCCGAACTTTTCATAATCTTTGAACTCTTCACCCTGTGAGTAGGTCACATTTAAAAAGTATCAAACTATCTATTGTTTTTGTTAAATCATTTTATTAGCACTGAGATGTATTTCTGATAAGGGGTGATATTACACGGAAACGATTTCGCCAGAAGAAATAGGGAGTTTTTCCAAAGCCCCCAAAAAGCCAACGCGAACGCATATCCCATTGTTAGACCTGCTTATCACGATTAGGCGTTCGCGTTGGCGTTTTGGGGCTTTGCGAAAACTTCCTCATAATTTACGACGCATACGATTTTTGCATTGTGTAGGTGCGCTTGCTACAGCGCATGCGGCAGTGTTTTTTTATTTTCCTGCCGCAGTGCTACCAAACAATGCTAAAGCCATGCGAGATTGCTTCGAATCGCATATTCAGCCGACGCCTTAGCCAATTAAAATATGTTCGATCCACTACGCTCCACATGGGGCGGGCGGGCCAGCGCCGGTCTACCGACACGTACCCTAAATAGCCGTTGCACCCACACGACTCGGCCCGAGCTAGTTCACACTCGAACGACCTATGCGCCACGACCAGATCAATACCACCCCCAACCGTTGAATCAAGTGAATAATATTCCAATATACCAGCATGCCTTGTAGTGCAGCTGTTAGTTCCTGTAAAATCATTCTCTGAGAGACGTTGAGATATAGAAGATCCTTTCCTGATATATAGTCACGTGTATATAACTGTGTAACAAACAATACTGATGGTGTGTTTGTACCAAATTTGCATATTTCTGGACTGTATGAGCGCATTTTTTCCTGACCAGACCAATTATCTGAAGCTCTGAAGCACATTTAAAGCAATGACCTATTTGTTGGGCGATTCTAATCTTCCATGAAACTGGGTAGACAGAATTCGGATAACTATCGCCTTTGCACGCACGGATTGGTTGAGGACACGTCATGTGACCAAGCCAAAGGATGGTTCTCATTGGTGACCGCTTTCCTACGTAATTTGACATCAGGATTCCTTTCAAAGGTAAGTCAGTGAACCGTGCTAAGCCTTGTCTTCTTGCTTGCTTTATTTGACATCTCCTCGTACTCGAACACATGCCAGGCATATATACAAAGCCAATGCTTCGCCAAAAAAATCACACCTGCCAAGTGAACTTCTTCCGCCGCAATGCTTGGAAGACTTTGTAATTGACTGTGAGCCTTTCCGCAATCCAGCCCAGGCACAGATTCAAGCAGATTGACTAGCTAACCTCGACCCATATCATTCGAGTCATTCTCATATTCGAACCTCAAGGCGAGATGAACACTAATACAATTGATTCCAGGCCCTGCGGCGGAATTAGTTCCAACGGTTCAGTTAGAACGAATTAGTCTTGGTCAAACAAGATTCCATTTTCGTTTCATTTCTTGTCATTACAGATTGCCCGTTGGATAAGGAGAAGGTTCCATAGTAACGATTCTGTGAAACAGGTGCATCACCAGAGGTCACGAAAATGGAGAAAGGCTCTGTGACGTGGTAAAAACATTGAAACAGTTTTATACGTCCGGCGTGCTTCCATTTTATGAGACGATTGGGTACCGTTCTATGGTAACTCTCATGATTAATTGTCAAACTTCTTCTATTAACTGAATTTTAGTCTATTAGGCTATGACGATCCCGAGACCGCCTTTTCTTCAACACCGTCAATATCCACGTCTCTGGTCTTGGTACAGTCTACCTTCGCTGCCATGGTTTCCTCACCGGTTGCTATGGTGGCGCCGGTTGTCATGGTTTCATTTCTAGTAGCTATGGCTCCAAGAGGAACGTTTGAATCCGTTGGAGACTTTGTGGAATTGACCCTGACCGGCGAGGCCGTCATGTCGGCGTTTTCCTTGGAGATTGGCTCACTCACTTTCTCATCCCCCGTCGTCATGGAGTCTGATACATTATCAGGAGCATCGTTTCCTTCACTCTCTCCAATATTTGTTGTTTCAGGAGTTTCAGCGACCTAAGTGTAAAAGCAGATAGGTTTATTCAGAGCAATCTCTCCTTCATTTTACGTAATAGAAACAAAAAATGGTTTTGGAGAAGGTCTACACTCTTGAGGCAGTAGTTTCAGTCACTCACACTTGTCCGTGCTGATATGAAGGCAACTGCATGCAGGTTGTAAGGAAATGCCTATATATTAGAGAGTTTCATATTTTGATCCAAGAACGAGGACGAGGTAATTTTCTTTCTCTAGTTGACGTCATCAAGTCAACTTGATTGGTTTGTATTATTTTTCTAGGCATTCCAGTCATTAAAGACAAACTGTTTCATTGCATTTCTGACAACAAGCACCGCGATATCCGTCGTCATGGCACCCGCTCTCATTCTCGGATCAAAATCTGAAGTCCTTTAGTGCAAGTTTTTTGGGGTTCGATTCACTAGCACTGTCTTCTATCCAGAAACTACTTTTGTAACCCATCAGGTTTGAAATAAAAGGTGTACATGTATACCTTTTTTGCTTCTTCTAACCTTCTCTTGACGATATCTGGCTGAGGTCTCCTCAGTGACAACAGGAAGTCCTGGACACTGCTCGGAAGGTAACTAATCGGGATGAAGGCGTACTTTGCCTGTCTCCCTACGCTGTACCTCTTCTTCGGAAAGAGGGATGTCAGCGCATGCTCAAAGCCGTCCATCACAGCCTCGATGTCGGAGCTGATTAGCATATCCAGCGTCTCGTCAACGTCAGAACGCAGCACTGAAAGCAGAATACTAGATAGTGATTTTTACTCTCTTTAATAGTTGAAAAAAACGTCTTGTTTCTTAGGTTTGTTTTTAGTAGACTATGGTCAGGTGACTGGACAGCCGACATCGGGGTAAAAGTGCCTCTAATTATTCCATTTATCCTTTAACGCACATTTTCTTACGAACTCTTCACCGTACTCCTTCTGGATTTCTTCCGGAGCGGACCGGAAGGTCTGCCAAAGATTCCGCCTTTCTTTCCCAAGCAGGTTCATCTTGTGGAGGCCAGGCTCGATGATGATGACTTTGACGCCAAATGGTTTCAACTGTTTCCTGGAACGAATTAAAAATAGTACAAGCCTATCGGCGACATACTTCACAATGGAAATGGTCAGTTTTGGCAGAGTCTTTTAATAAAATTATTATTGAATGACTTTGGTATTAGTAGTGTGGGCATGGGACGTATATTTATTAGTGTATAAAGCCGAACTAACAATATCACTCAGTAGTCACATGATAGTGTAGTATCCAACCGGGATTGAGTCACACCTGTGTGATATGGTGAGGCCTGGATACGAAAGGGGGGGGGGGGCGCAGCAAGAAGGGGGCAGGTGACAAATGCCACGTATGTACGCAATTGTAAATTTTCAAATTCAATTACAAACTTCAATTTTTAACCAGCGGCATAGGCCTTTAATTCCCTGATGATAGATGTTCGAAAGTGACCGTCCAATGACAATCATGAATACTATTTTGATTGTTATTGTAGACTTATGTAGGCCAACCATAAAAGCTCTCTTTTCCATTTTAGCGACAGTTATCATTGATCAACTATATATGATACTTGATCGAAACAATTGAAAAATAAATGAAAAGGACCAATAAAATCACCAGTTCACCAAACTTTGAAATGGAAACAAAACATTGGTACACCAGAGATTAAAAACATGTTCAGTTGCGCATGCAAAATAAAAAGGTCTCATGATTGAATTTTTTTTAAAAACTTGAACTTCAGTGGGATGCGACTTGTGGTGGTGCAGTGTGGCGAGCAGAGGTGTTATCTCCTGATAATCTTAGTCCAAGGCCAAAATAGTCCCTTAAAGCAGGCACCTGGATTGCCAACAAACCTGATGAATAAAGGTAGCAAATGGTTTAGTGATGCCTGAGGACGTACGTGTAAATCGTAAATACAGGTATAGTGTTCTCCTGCTAGTGGATATCAGTTTGATAGTGGACCACCAACGATAATGAAAAAACATCCCAATGAAAATACCTATCAAACAAATTTAACTCACTGACGTCAGATTCGTCTATTTTCTGTCAATATTTATCACCGACACAAATATTTGCAGGTACTTACAACGCCTGACCAGTTTAGTCTGCTGTTTTTTTATTCGATCTGAAAGGCCGATCTCTTCGATACTCAGCGTGGTGTATGGCAGGGAGATAGCGGACGCTAACTAACGATACTTGAACGTTGGATCGAGAGAGGACACGAGAATACCACGGGAAGAAGGGTAAGGGCACAACAAGAGCAAGAAACACATGAAAACACAGTAAAATTAATAAACCGGAATGAAGGGTGTGGTACACCTGTATTTTTATAGTTTTATCGCTCATTTTCTCGATTATAAACCTCTCCTACTATATACGATAACTTTATCCAGAAACCATCGGCATACAACATTTCGTTGAAAGACTCCAACAACACAGTTTTTCCAACTCTACTGAATACTTTTCCTTTTCCATGACACTGCAGGGCTGCTCGGCAAGCTGGAAGGCAATCTGGGGCATTAATTCTCCATGGTGAACACATCAGCTGCTTGCAAAATTGTCGATGCTATTAAGTTGGTTGTGGGGCGACTGTATGTATGTAATATATAGGAACCGACACGCCGCCACCGGCTTAGTTTTAAAAGTAAACAAAACATAAAAAACCTAATAACTACCTTAGGCTATCCGAAAATGCCTCAACTGCATGCATTGCCATGCTGTAGGGGGCACCACTGGTGAACCCTAGTCTTCCCGCAACACTGGATGTGTTGATTATACGACCTTTGACCTTCTTAACCATGGGGAGAAATGTAGTGATGACGTCAGTCAGGCCAAGGACATTGGTATCCCAGCATTCCTGATAGTCTTTCCGGTCCAGCCATTCTGAATATCCACCGGGGCCTACTGCTTCTGCGCAGTTAACAACGCCCCACAGACCTGAAATATAATCGAAAAAGAATGCTTGGTCTGGTTTGACCTACTGAAACGATATTCCTCGTAGATGTGTGAATTGGTGTCAATGAACAATGTACTGTGAGATAGCAGAGACCCTATTATTTGGCGACTTCGTGTAATGTAATCAGGTTCACCGAGCTGCTCCCTATGGTCTCCATTTAAGAATATATTTCCTTTGTGACTTTCCTAAAACTGGAATATGAAATCTCGGATCAGGGTTTGGCCAATCCGAAGACATGTATCATTTTGTCCGGCTCAGAAATAGGGGCCGAAGCAGGGTTTGATTGGCCAATAATTAAGCGGGTGTCTCTATGCGAATCCGGGCCAGCACACCGTGGCACGGATTTTTCTGTAGAGCACTGGGTGATGAAGAAAGACATCAAAAAGCTCTTACCATCTGCAGCCAAATGCGCCCTGACATATCTTAAAGCTGCCTTGACACTTTCAGGGTCCCTCACATCGAGGTGCACCGGTCTAATCCGAACAGACGCCCCCTGCTGGACTAGTTCCTCTCCTTCCTCCGTCGCCACGCCGGCAAAAACGCGAAACCCAATACTGTCCAACCGATGGGCAAGATGGCGCCCGAAACCTCCATCACAACCTGTGACAAGAACGTACTTCCTGTGCACCTCCCCGAAGGTTGGGAGACGAATCATCCATTCTATGAGACGAAAAATAAAGACCCCTGTTAAGAAATATTGTAACACAGTCGTGAATTCCGGATTAAGGTCCATTTTGAGAGTGGATGCTAGGTTAACTGCTAACTGCGCAGCGCGACAAGCGCCTATGAAATGCGGAGAAATCCCGCAAGCAGAAGCATCAACTTCTTGACGACTACGCTAAAGCCATTCTCCAAGGCAGACATGCTACTCAAGCATATAAGCAGGACGGCCTCATCGCACTTCTATATTACTGCGCGGAGTATACGGTGAAAACTACTGTCGCACACTTTTCGCAGCCGATCCTAATGATATGTGCTCTGAACAGCCATCCTTTAGGTGAAAAGTGTGAAAGCGTGGATTATTGACATTCAGCCTTGTTGACAATTCACCTAAATCAATGAGCCTTTTTCAGTTTCAATGTCAGTTTCAATTTCAATATAAACTTTTACAAGTTTTTATTTGCAATAAAGCGCTTTATTAGTACACGCAGTATCAAAAATACATCATATCGAAGTTTTGAGACAACTCTGAAGCAATGGGTTTTTGTTAAGAAGCCAAACCTTACTCGAATACTCGAATACTCGAATTTTTAAATTTCTTATAAAGAAATCCTATAGTTTTCATTGATAAGTTAGTTAAACAGCTTGCTATTCTTATCTTACATGTGCCTTTTGAGTTCATGGATAACTGCCGTTTATGAATAATACCTAGTAGGAATGAAGCTATATTTGCCCAAAACAAATACAAGAAGGTCGATCGGAGATGGACAGTCCTGACTGCACATCGGCCAGCTAACCGCTTGGTGGGGGGGGGGGGGGGAGGGATTCGTAACTTTTTGCCAGACGCCCCCAAAGCATTCAATCGTGATGAACTTTTAGTTTACCTTTTCCTTCCGTGAGGTACCAGAGCATCTTCTGCATATAAACCACACACACTTGTAAATGATGAAACAAACTAACAACACGACCACGAGTATGAAACCCATAACATCCAGCAGGAGAATCTGATACCAGGCCAACTGATTCGTGTAAGCCTGAAGATGATCCGAGCCGTGTTCCATAACGTGTTCGATCCAGTACGCTGCCCTCTCTCGAGGTGCCATTGGACGGGACTTGAAGATCTTGGAAGCCTTCTGAATGTTGGCGCGGTACTTTGGATTGGTTGCAATATCCTCAATAGCGGCTGCTAGCTCCTCTGGGCTAACGGTTGCGACAGGTAGGTGTCTTCCGTAGCCCTTGGCAGTGAACCTTGCAGCATTGTAGATTTGGTCAGAATGTACTGGTAGCCCTAGCATCGGGACCCCGTGGTTCACTGCCTCGTGCTGGCCGTTGCTGCCGCAATGAGTGACAAAGACTTTGGTGTTCGGGTGAGCCAATAAGTCATTCTGAGGCATCCAGTCAACAATCTTTAAGTTTGCAGGCACTTTTACAGTTGGTTTCGTTTTTTGCCTGAATACGACCTTGTACTTGACCTTCTCGATGGCCTGGACGATCCTGTCGACATAATCCACGGGAAGGAAGCCAATGGTTCCACCGAATGTGATGACCACCAACCCCTCAGTGGCGCTGTCAGCGAAGGCCTTGAAATCCTTCTCCAGGGGAAGTGGTGGGCTTGTTGAAATTCCGCCAACGATGACCATATTTGGGGCTAGGTGTTTGGGCACGTCCACCAAAGAGTCGAGGTCGATCAGCCAAACGTGTGTCTTCATCATCAAATCATGGAGCGACTCAAACGGGGTTTCACTAGCAGCTTTCAGTTTCCTCTCATCACATGTCCACCTCGATACCGCTGATATCATGTTGAAAAACAAGAACGATTTAAGGCGCTGCCAGAAGGTGGAAGCCATAGAAAATGTGGTGTCAAACTGTGTTGGACTCAGAAACGGAACCTGTAGTGACATCGCTAAGCTGTTAAACGGCATAATTGGACTTACGGATGCATATTCTATTCCAAGTCTATATGGAATGGTGTAAAGGCAGGTCATTAACCCACCCCCGCCATCCACAACTACAAAGTCGAACTTCTCTTTTCTCAACTTTTCAATGAGGTTGGGGTTGTCAGCAATCTTCTCACACTCTGTCCATATGATACCGAACACTTTGCGCACTTTTCCGAAAGACACCCCTCCTTCGATCAAACCCACTTGAAACTCAGCAGTGTCCATCAGTAATTCTTTATCGCCGGTCTTGTATCGTATGATTTTCACCCCCCACTTAAGGATATTGTTGGGGACCTTCTGACCTGAGTGGACCACCATGTGGACTTCGTGTCCCTTCTTTAGAAGCCCGTCTCCGATTGAACCCAACTGCAGAAGGTGGCTCGGGGTCATGTACGGTAAGAGGAGAATTTTCTTTCCAAGTGAGAAGGAAGTCCCCCACAGTAGGAAAAGGGCGAAAATTCCCTTCATCTTGCAACTGGTGAACCTGCAAAGAACTAAACGATAATTTGCAAAGAAAGAAGGAGGTTTCATTGAAAGTTCCTACCAGTCAACGCATGTTTGAAATGGCACCGTTTTCAAAAATATGGCGTTAATTGTTTACAAAAATCGCAGCACCTAATCCATCTTGATCACCCAGGTTTTTTACATGTCATTAATTTGTGTAAGGGGAGGTATAGTACTGAAAAATCGGGTAAACGTGCGCATACGTACTGCATGCATGCATGCATGCCCCTTGAATAAACAACTAACTGGCAAGTGAAAATTATTGACGGAAATTCGACTCTATTTTCGCCTTACCTTGTTGCAGCAGTATTCTTTCCACTGACAAAGTTCTGTCCCAATGCGGTTACGAACAACCTGTCACTGAACTTGAGGGAAGAGGACCAAACGTATGGGATACCAACCGTTTCTTTACCAGGCCCGTCCAGACAAGGTCATGGTGTCAGAAGCTAGCACGTATGTCACACTGGACACATGTAGACTAAGATAATCGATGTACTAGCGGGTCAATAAATAGGTTCTACGACATTGAAAAGTACTTTGAGTATGGTTTTTACACGTAGATCTATATTGACTGTGAGATTTCAGAAAATAGGTCAGCTCTTTCACCGTTGACGACTTTGACCGACACAACAGGCGTCAGTTTAATCTAGCTCTCATTATAATTGGTCAATACATATTCCAGGGGCTTTTCTAAACAGTTGTATATGAGCAGACTAACAAAATACACCAACTAGACCTATAATGGGCGGCCTGATACCGTTTGTGCCGATTCTCAAATCTGACACTGGGACCTGACATGACCGAGAACAAAGACAAAGGCAATGAGGACAGCTCAAGTAGTCGTCTATCTGTGATCAATACTTTATACTGATAGGCCGATATCGTTGTTGATGAATGCATAAAAGTGGGTAACATCGAGGAGCTGTTGGCATTCGATTACTCTCCTTGGCACTCCAGTGCTCTACTTCAGTCGTTGCCCAAGGTCCCGGGAACGTAACGAAAAAGCAAGGTAAGAGCTCCAATGAGCATGAGCCCAAGTCATCCACACCCATCCTGAGAAAATCAGGGGTAAATGTTCGCCAGAGAAGTGACTACTAACCCCCGGATTTCCTCAGTATGATCTATGCTCGGGCAGTCCATGGTTGGTATTTGCTTTTCGTGCAAACTCTGAACCACGACACCGTGGTTTCCTTTCCGACAGCGTAAGCTACACCGAGGCCCACTGTCTTTGCTTTGCATGATGTTCAGATTTTGATCCCAGAATGAGAACGAGAACGAGGTGACGTTTTGGGGACAATAAGGGACTCTGAGACCTGAGGACTTGTCCGTACCTTTTGCCAAATTTGGCTAGGTCATCTTGGTTACTTGTTGACTGCACAGCCGAAAACTGATTATACCGATGTCATACATAGTCTAGGAGATCAACGTAAAAAGCGTAGTAGCCCATGTTACACAACATCAACATCTCTCTCAAAACCACCGCTTTATTTTCTTTGCAGGTTCTTCAAGATGAAGGGTGTCCTGGCTTGCCTCCTCTTACTGACAGCTTTTAGCGTCATTGACGGCAAAAAAATCCTCCTTCTGCCGGTCATGACCTCGAGCCACCTCCTGCAGTTAGGTTCAGTCGGGGATGGGCTTTTGAAGAAGGGCCATGAAGTCCACATGTTGGTCCACTTGGCTCAGAAGGTCCCTAGCAACATCCTGAAGTGGGGCGTGAAAATCATACGATACAAAACAGACGTAGATGAAATAAAGATGGAAACTGCTGACTTTCAGCTTACGATGGTTAATGCGGCTGCGGCCGGCGGCAGTACTTATTCAAGCGTTCTCAGACTAATTGAAAACATAGCAAAAGAGTGCATCAAGGTTGTTGACAACCCGGACTTGATAGCAGCGTTAAGAAAAGAGAAATTCGACTTCGCAGTTGTTGACGGAAGCCCCGTGTCCAAATGCCTTTTCGTCATTCCGTATAGACTGGGATTGGAATATGCAACTGTCACTCCGTTCATGCCGTTCGAACAGATAGCGATGTCCCTCCAAGTTCCGTTTTTGACTCCAATACAAATCGACACTACATTTCCAATGGTCTCCACATTCCGTCAGCGTCTGACAGCGACCGCTATGTGTGGGATAATATCAGCAGTAATCGCGTGGAACTTTGATGAAAGCGTATTCAAAGCTACTTGTGAAATCCCGTTTGATTCGTTCCATGATTTGATGATGAAAACACACGTTTGGCTGATCGACCTCGACTCTTTGGTGGACGTGCCCAAACACCAGGCCCCAAATATGATCAACGTAGGCGGAATTTCAACAAGCCCACCACTTCCCCTGGAGAAGGATTTCAAGGCTTTTGCTGACAGCGCCACTGAGGGATTGGTGGTCATCACATTCGGTGGAACCATCGGCTTCCTTCCCGTGGATTATGTGAACAGGATCGTCCAGGCCGTCGAGAAGGTCAAATACAAGGTAGTTTTCAGGCAAAAAACGAAACCAACTGTAAAAGTGCCTGCAAACTTAAAGATTGTTGACTGGATGCCTCAGAATGACTTATTGGCTCACCCGAACACCAAAGTCTTTGTCACTCATTGCGGCAGCAACGGCCAGCACGAGGCAGTGAACCACGGGGTCCCGATGCTAGGGCTCCCGGTACACGGTGACCAAATCTACAATGCTGCAAGGTTCACTGCCAAGGGCTACGGAAGACACCTACCAGTCGCAACCGTCAGCCCAGAGGAGCTAGCAGCCGCTATTGAGGATATTGCAACCAATCCAAAGTACCGCGCCAACATTCAGAAGGCTTCCAAGATCTTCAAGTCCCGTCCAATGGCACCTCGAGAGAGGGCAGCGTACTGGATCGAACACGTTATGGAACACGGCTCGGATCATCTTCAGGCTTACACGAATCAGTTGGCCTGGTACCAGATTCTCCTGCTGGATGTCATGGCTTTCATACTCGTGGTCGTGTTGTTAGTTTGTTTCATCATTTACAAGTGTGTGAGGTTTACATACAGAAGATGCTCTGGGACATTACGAAAGGAAAAGGTAAACTAAGGCAAAATAAAGTCGTCCAGAAAAGTCCGTATAGTTATGCGAGTTAAACGTAATGCATGTAGCTGCTTTTCCGCCACTGATTTCGCACAAACCATTTTTGATGTCGCCAGATATGTCATCTACATGTAGTGTCGTAAAGATTCTCCAAAGCAGACATCATATTCAATCATATTCTCTCTGCCAGACGGACTGAAAATGGCCGCGACCACAGATGTTAAGTCACGTTGGGGATAAGATTTAAAAAACGCATGTCGTTAGAAAAAGCCAGTGTCAACCAATTGTTCTGATATATCATTTTAACCATGACACAAACGTTTGGGTCCCTAGAGGCCCTCAAAGTCTTATAGTAATGAAATGGGTCTGGTCGGGGCCATTCCGAGATAATGGCAGTCAATTAAAGCAGGGGCCGAACCAAGTCATCGATAAATAGAGTTCGAGTCCTGCGCGAGGAGGATGATAGGATGTGCACCATTTGTAGGGTTGTCACAAAATGAATAACTGAGTAATTTCTACATAAAACATTTTATTCGCTTTATATCCTAATGTAGAGGTATCATGTTATGATTTACTAAGCTTTTGTTACATGTAGTTTCAAAAATAATGTAACAGTTGTATTAACAATGTATTTCGCGTGTTGTTGATGATAAATATGAATGAAGAACAACATCATCTTCTTGTTTGTTGTGCTATGAGCGAGTATGCGTTGCACAACCCAATTCTGCGCCGGCAAATTGGTATGAGATGCTTCAGCCTTAGCTCGGGATTGGAATGGTGTGAGTCAAGGAGTTTTTCCACGCTGGTGAGCCAGCACACTGCACCTTTAAAGGTAGTCAAAAGGCGGGTGCCAGGTAGGTAAGATTGAGTTACAAGAAGCCGCCAATAGGGATCTCTCCCATTTGAAAGCACGACAAAATTATTCATGCTTATTAGTGGAAAGTATTTAAAATGTGATACCTAGTCAATTACGACATAGGACCATTAAAGGCAAAGGTTGCGGGTACCCAAATCAATCGCATAGCTATATTCCATATTTTTCAAATTTATGAAAGCTATATACATCGCTAAACCCAAGTAAACTTTAGCGACCATGCAAGATCATTGCGCAAAGTTTGAGTGGTCGTATTTGGAAAGGCTCACGCAAACCAATTCAAAAACAGCTCAATATTTGCTAAAAACTCCGGATCTCCCGCAAACTTTTCGAGACTGCCGAAACTTTGCTCTTCAGGTTCCTTTTTAGCAAGTCACTCTGGCATATTTTGCAAAGCATGGTTGAAACGTTTTTTCCTCCTTCGACGCGCTAATTTTTAGCCCTGACTACGGGCTGGGTCTTCTCAATCGTGAAAAATAGGGGCGTAGTCAGTGGGGTACGCTCTGGCTTTTCGAGGAGGCATATTTTTTCCTTGGTTTAGGCTCTATTTTAAAAACTCTTCAGCTGCTTGAGGTCTATATATATGTAGTCCTAAATCTTGCTTAATGTGAAGCTCTGTATCATTAGTATCTGGAAACAATGCCAACAACTAGTCCTTAATACAAGAATTATCGTGGTAGAAAAGAAAGAATCCCTGGCAGCGTTTCGCGAGACGTCTCCTACATGGCATCCTGTTCGTGATGCAGTTTTAGTTTACCTTTTCCTTTCGTGATGTCCCAGAGCATCTTCTGCATATAGACCTCACACATTTATAAACGAAGAAACAAACTAACAACACGACCACGAGTATGAAAGCCATAACATCCAGCAGGAGAATCTGGTACCAGGCCAACTGATTCGTGTAAGCCTGAAGATGATCCGAGCCGTGTTCCATAACGTGTTCGATCCAGTACGCTGCCCTCTCTCGAGGTGCCATTGGACGGGACTTGAAGATCTTGGAAGCCTTCTGAATGTTGGTGCGGTACTTTGGATTGGTTGCAATATCCTCAATGGCGGCTGCTAGCTCCTCTGGGCTGACAGTTGCCAGTATTAGATGTCTCCCGTAGCCTTTGGCGGTGAGTCTTGCAGCATTGTAAATTTGGTCACTGATTACCGGAAGCCCTAGCATCGGGACTCCGTGATACACTGCCTCGTGCTGGCCGTTGCTGCCGCAATGAGTGACAAAGACTTTGGTGTTCGGGTGAGCCAATAGGTCATTCTGAGGCACCCAGTCAACAATCTTTAAATTTGTAGGCACTTTTACCGCTGGTTTTGTCAATTGCCTGAATACGACCTTGTACTTGACCTTCTCGACGGCCTGAACGATCCTGTTGACATAATCCACTGGAAGGAAGCCGATGGTTCCACCGAATGTGATGACCACCAACCCCTCAGTGGCGCTGTCAGCAAAAACTTTAAACTCTTCTTCTAATGGAAGCGGTGGGCTTGTTGAAATTCCACCAACGAGAATCATATTTGGGGCCAGGTGTTTGGGCACGTCCACCAAAGAGTCTAGGTCGATCAGCCAAACGTGTGTCTTCATCATCAAATCATGGATTGACTCAAACGGGGTTTCACAAGTAGCCTTCAGCCTCCTCTCATTACACTTCACTACCGCTGATAGCATGTTGAAATACAAGAACGATTTAAGGCGCTGCCAGAAGGTGGAAGCCATAGAAAATGTGGTGTCAAACTGTGAGGGACTCAGAAACGGAACCTGTAGTGACATCGCCAAGGTGTTGAACGGCACAAGTGTACTGATGGATGCATGTTCTATTCCCAGTCTATATGGAATGGTGTAAAGGCAGGTCCAAATGCCAGCAGCGCCATCCACAACTGCGAAGTCGAACTTCTCTTTTCTCAACTTTTCAATAAGGTCGGGGTTGTCAACCATGTTTTCACTATCTGTCTGGATGATATTGAACAGATTTTGCAATTCTGTGGAAGTCCCTTTTTCAGCCAAGCTCTTTTGGAACTCAACAGTGTCCAGTTTTAATTCTTCTTCACTAGTTTTGTATCGTATGATTTTCATGCCCCCCTTTAGGATATTACTGGGGACCTTCAGACCTGAGTGGACCACTATGTGGACTTCGTGGCCCTTCTTCAGAAGCCCGTCTCCGATTGAACTCAACTGCAGAACGTGGCTCCTGGTCACTAGCGGCAGGAGGAGGATTTTCTTACCAAGTGAAAAGGAAGTCCCCCACACAAGGACTAGGACGAAAATTCCCTTCATCTTGCAACTGGTGAACCTGCAAAGAATTAACCGATAATTTTGATGCTATACAATTTTATATCATGTTTTTCAGCACCTCGTACACAAGTTACTCTCAGGTAGCACTGCATGTTGGTAACGCATTTAAAGGGACAACTTGGTCATGGCATTTAGTATTGGAATAATGTAAAATTTTATCATGATATTGTTAAAGGGTTCTTCTTAACACATATAAAATTTGGTGAGGATTGATCGGCTCTAGGGGTACTTTTTTACCAAAACCAATGAACAGCCATGTACATGTAATGTACACAGTGTTTAATGCAGGGCTCTCTGTGATCAGTGGCAGAGTGGTTAGAGCGCTGGTGTAACATCTGTGGTTGTTTCCCATGTGTCAGTGTTTCCAAACAATAGGCAGCTAGAGAGACCATGACTTTTCAATAGGGGGAAACACAGAAAAACTTGTCAATCTATATTTTAGCGTTCCCAAACAATGAGGGGAAACACTCAAAAATAGAAACACTCAAAAACATTACACCGGGCTTATAACCAGGAGGTCGTAGGTTCGATACTGAGACGAATCAACACTGTTTCATCTGTGTGTCCTTGGGTAAGACACTTCACCCTACTTGCTTCTCTCCACGTAGGAGTATAAGGGTACCAGGCTGACTTTAACTTTTTAACTTAGCTGGCCATCACGCAGGTAAGGGGGATGAGGGCATTTGTAAATTTGCGCTCAGCTGTGTGATCGGGGGGGGGGGGGGAGTAGAACATTTTATACGTCGTAAGTACCAGTATGAAAAAGAGCGACGTTCAGGTTAGAATTTATAGGAAGGTATAAATATGAATTATTGCAGGGCATAATTCTAGCTCGGGTGGAGCTCAAATGTTGATCAAAATCTCAGCTCTGCCTCGGTTTTAGTCTACAATTTAGCTCCACCCTCACGGTTTTGGTGAGGCAACCAATACCTTCAGTTCGGTATTGAAACGGGCACCAAAATAGCCTTATCATTTTCGTAACCTTTTATGTAAACCTAGTTCCAGGCACAACTCTTGCTAAGAGTCGAGCATTGGTACGTTTTTTTTATCTCCTCCTTTCTTCAGGAGTTGAGGGTACCCTTTTTATTCCTCTGTCTGTGGAGAGGCCAGTGACTTGCTCAAGTCTCTGACTGGTATAAATTCTTTTTTTTCTGCATACCCCTCGTGCTGCTGGTGGATCACTGGGGCCTTGCGGTCACTGCAGACCATTTCGAAATCGCTAGACCTCCCGATATGCGTGTTGAGCTCGCGTAATTTTCTTTGGACCAGTTTTTTTGCTTCTGGCGAGCTCACCAGGTTGGACTGGTAAACGGGCCCAGAATCTCCTGTATTGGGTAGCTTCAATTGCGGGAATCTTTCTGTTTTGCTGGGGCAAAACTTGTATACACCTGGAATCGAGGTGTGGTTTGATTCTTCTTGGAATAGTTTTATTCCAAGAGTTTTTTTATACTATTTTTCCATGCCGGTCTCCTGAGGATTAACCCCTTGCCACTCTGCCTTGATTTGCAACAGTTGCTAACTGTTGCCCTGACGACGTATATCTGAAGTGATTGTATTGCCACGGATGAGTGGTCTGTCTCCCTGATGTTTTATGAGGGACCATTTATGTGCGATTGTTTTGACTATTGTGATGTACCTGTATATATTAATGTTGTAACCGGGTGTGGGTGGGGTGATTATTGAGGATAAATGCCGTATATTTTAACTGTTGGCCTGGACTTTATTTAATTGGAGTACCCGCCTGATGTCAGTGTATATCAGGGGGCGTCATTTTGGGATGAGATAATTTATGACAAGGAGGATCAGTAAGTTTGGCCAGAGGCTCTGACCTGGAGGTCACCACTGGTACTTTTAGCCCCGAGGTTGTGACAGTATCAATTCCTTAAACTATCAACCGAGAAATTGCGAGTACGTAGACTACATGAACAAAAGACTAACAGACCATATTTGTTTAATTCGCCCTATTAAATTGTTGTCATACCTTGTTTCAGCAGCTCTCTTTCCACTGGTGAAGGTCTGTTCCAATGCGGTTAAGAACAACTTGACTTTTGAGCCGAGAACCAAACATATACATGCTTTATTACCAGCCCAATATGCTCTACTAAAGTCCATTCGTAAATCTTATGTCCGTATCGTTTGCAGGGCTCTGGAGGGCGAACTATACTGGTCGGATTTCTTTGAAGTTGGGTTTTTATTGATCCTTGCCTCAAACCTAAACAGGATTTATGGCGTTCAGCATTCTCAGTGCTGAAATAAATAAAATTCTTCAGCGAAGTCCAATTGTCACCCTGGACAGACCATATTTTGTTTCTGGATATTTCTCATTCATTCTTGGTACATGAGAGGAGGGACACAACAAATAATAACCTGAACATTTCATCCAGATTCGTCGAGAAATAAACCGTACTGAGCGGAAAATGTCCGAATTCAGTGCACTACGTCAATGAACACAAATGCATGCTAAACAGATTGGCCGGGTCTATATGGCAAGCCACTCGCCGAACAGGCATCTTTTTTTGTCCTGTTTGGAGAGCCGCTTGTCAAACAGCACTTAAAAGCCGCCCAGTTCGGCCAGCCGGGCTTGCCAAACAGAGCAAAATTTCTTTCCTGTTTGGCACTAGCCGATGAATAAACCACGCCTACTCATGAATATGCATAATGTCGTATTGATCTGAAAATGGCTGTTACTGCGGTTTTTCCTTTAGAGTAACCAAATTCCTCTGAAGCGAAATGACGACAATGGCACTCGATTGCCGAGTGCGTACGTTCGATCATTGAAGTTTTGTGCATAATCTGAAAACCCTTTTGTACGAGGTTACAGTGTAATTTCGAAATCGGCAAAGGTGGCGAGGGCTCCGCCAATTTTTCCCTTCTCCCTTTCCAGCCTCACTTACTTGAGCCTCTCCAGCGCATTACTAACTTATGAATATTAATGAGCCCTTGGGCATTTATAAATATTAATGAGTTCGGCTCTCCATTCAGGACAAAAAAGTCGCTGTTTGGTAAGCCAGGCTTGCCAAATAGTCACTTCCAAACAAATTATTTCGTTACCATGGATACTAAAGTGAAAAGATCATGCTTGGTTTTTTAGGTGAAGTCCAAGAAATCCCACCAGTAGTTCACCATCCATAGCGCCAAACGATGCGGGCGTAACATTTACGAATGGACTATAGTGTTATAGCATGAAGCACGTCTCGATGTCTTGACAAGCTCTATAGCTATAAGTTATGAAAGGTATAATGAAACAGGATATTGCTAGGCTATTGATAAGTGATTTGCATGTCATAAAACAAACTGATTGAGTATTCGATCAGTAAAATGTACGCTATTGATTAGATAGGCGACTCTAGCTGTCTTTGTCATCGTAGGCCGGTCATGTCAGGTCCCAGTGTCAGAGTTGAGAATCGGCACAATGGTATCAGGCCGCACCTGTCAATAAATTCTAAGCCACTTTGTTTACCTTCATCACTTGTCGGCCACTCTTACTTTCCGATGACTAGCATTATACCCGTGGCGCGGGTTTTTTTTAGGGTGTGGGCTTACTGTGGGGTTGGGGCAATTTGGGTGAAATGAAATGATATGTCTTGGGGTTGTGATGTTGTCTTGATTTTGATGATTGGGACAATCTGGGTGATATTGGTTGATTGGTCTGAGGGGTTGTGACCTTGTCTTCTTCTGATGATTGAGGCAATCACGGTATATGTATTGATAGGTGGGGGGGGGGGGGGGGGGTTGTCTTCATTGGCTTTGGTTTGGAGGTGGGGTCGAGTATGGTATGGAGCAAAACGACCGGAAAAATCGAACTCCACCACTCGTGTCTACACAGACTGGTCGGCAACAGAAGCTCTAAGGGATGGGGGTGGAGGCCGGTATCGTCGTCAGACTAAATCACAATGATAAAGAACTTTCGATACCTACAGGGAAATACTCAAGCAACTTCCGAGCTGAAGCCGAATCGATTAACAAAGCCGCTAATACTGTTACAGAATCGTCCAATGTGCCAAAAGGATGGCCCGCATTTCATTCATAATTCATACTTGCTAAATTTTGCTGATTATTAAATTGATTGGAAATGCAGCTGTGCGTGTTCATAAACTGTCAGTTTATACAAACATGTCCCAAGTATGCATTAAATGCAAAATTTTAATTTAAAGTCATTTTTTCATACACTTGCTGGTTGCTGGAGAACGAAAGAATTCACTAGTGTGCATGCATACGTTTTGTACCTCTGCATTCCCTGTTGTATATTTTTATTGGAGAGTTCAGACTAAGTTTTGTATTCCCTCTGCATTTCCTACTGTATTTTGAGATTGGAGAATTCAGACTTTAATCCGAGAACGAGAACGAACACGGAGTGGTTTTTTCTCTCTGGATGACGTCAATATTACCATGACACAAACTTTTGGGTCCCTAGAGGTCCTCAAAGTCTTATAATAATGAAATGGGTCTGGTCGGGGCCATTCCGACATAATGGCAGCCAATTCAAGCATCGATAAATACAGTTCCAATCCTGCGTGAGGAGGATGATAGGATGTGCATCATTTGTAGGGTTGTCACAAAATGAATAACTTAGTATTTCTACATAAAACATTTATTTGCTTTATATCCTATTATAGAGGTTTCATGTTATGATTAACGAAGCTATTGTTACATGTAGTTTCATAAATAACGTACACTGTCATATTTACAACGTATTTCGCGTGTTGTTGATAATAAATGCGAATGAGGAACATCATCATCTTCTTGTGCGTTCTTCTATGAGCGAACCCCAGTTCTGCACAGGCAAATTGGTAGATCGGGATTGGAATGGTATGCGTCAAGGAGTTTCTACACGCCAGTGAGCCTGTACACTCCACCTTTAAAGGTAGTCAAAAGGCGGGTGGAAGGTAGGTCAGATTGAGTTACATGAGGCAGCCAATAGGGGTCTCTCCCAATTGACAGCACGACAAAATTATTCACGCGTATACGAGGAATGTATTTACAATGTAATACCTATAGTCAAACACGACCTAGGGCCATTTCGAATGGCTCGCAACGTTTGCTGGTACCCAAATCAATCGCATAGCAATATTTCACATTTTTCATATTCATGAAAGCTATGCCTCGCTAAACCCAAGCAAATTTTTGAGACCATGCAACACTTTTTTGGTGACTTCTGGAGGGGTCATTTGCACCCAATGCCCTCTCCTCTTCCCCCGTCAGCTACGCCCCTGAAAAATGGAGACTACTATTCTAATGGAAAATCTCCCTTCTCACTACAGTCAATCCCTCCAACAATAACATTGATGTCGTTGCCTATCTTCTGCCCCTGTCCCTCTCAAACGGATTTGAAGCATGAACTCGTTGATACATGTCTGTAAAAATTATTCCCAAGTAAATAAACATTCTTTTCGCAAGACGTATGTGCAATCCTGCCTTTTCGAGGAAGCATGTTTTTTCCTTGGTTTAGGCTACGTTTCAAAAACTCTTCAGCTGCTTCTGATCCATATAATTACATATGATCCTAAATCTTGCTTAATGTGAAACTCTGTTTCATTAGTATCTGGAAACAATGCCAAGTAGTCCTTAAAGCCCGACTCTCGAAACCTGGGTTCAAGTGATGACTCATCAAGCTAGCTTCTAGTGCATAGTATCATAATGCACGACGTTATGTACTTTCAGAACCTCTCACTGTGCTGCTCAACCAGCAAGTGATAAGGCGACCCGCTTTCCTTGACCTTTTATACACAAGAATTACCGTGGTAGAAAGAAAGAATCCCTCGCCAGCGTTTTGGGAGACGTTTCCTACATATCATCCTGTTCGTGATGCAGTTTTAGTTTACCTTTTCCTTCCGTGATGTACTAGTGCATCTTCTGCATATAAACCTCACACACTTGTAAATGATGAAACAAACTAACAACACGACCACGAGTATGAAAGCCATAACATCCAGCAGGAGAATCTGGTACCAGGCCAACTGATTCGTGTAAGCCTGAAGATGATCCGAGCCGTGTTCCATAACGTGTTCGATCCAGTACGCTGCCCTCTCTCGAGGTGCCATTGGACGGGACTTGAAGATCGTGGAAGCCTTCTGGATGTTGGCGCGGTACCTTGGATTGGTTGCGACGTCTTCAATGGCGGCTGCTAGCTCCTCTGGGGTGACAGTTGCGAGTGTCAGATATCTCCCTAGGCCTTTGGCGGTGAGTTTTGCAGCATTGTAGATTTGGTCAGTGCATAACGGAAGCCCCAGCATTGGGACTCCGTGATACACTGCCTCGTGCTGGCCGTTGCTGCCGCAATGAGTGACAAAGACTTTGGTGTTCGGGTGAGCCAATAAGTCATTCTGAGGCACCCAGTCAACAATCTTTAAATTTGCAGGCACTTTTACCGTTGGTTTTGTCAATTGCCTGAATACGACCTTGTACTTGACCTTCTCGACGGCCTGAACGATCCTGTTGACATATTCAACGGGAAGGAAGCCGATGCTTCCTCCGAATGTGATGACCACCAACCCCTCAGTGGCACTGTCAGCAAAAACTTTAAACTCTTCTTCTAATGGAAGCGGTGGGCTTGTTACAATGCCGCCAACGTTGACCATATTTGGGGCCAGGTGTTTTGGCACGTCCACCAAAGGGTCGAGGTCGATCAGCCAAAGGTGTGTCTTCATCATCAAATCATGGAGCGACTCAAACGGGGTTTCACAAGTAGCTTTCAATCTCCTCTCATCAAATGTCCACGTCGATACCGCTGATATCATGTTGAAATACAAGAACGATTTAAGACGCTGCCAGAAGGTGGAAACCATAGAAAATGTTGGGTCTAACTGTGAGGGATTCAAAAACGGAACTTGTAGTGACATCGCCAAGGTCTTGAACGGCATAACTGGACTTATGGATGCATGCTCTATTCCCAGTCTATATGGAATCGTGTAAAGGCAGGACATACACCCACCTGGGCTATCCACAACTGCAAAGTCGAACTTCTCTTTTCTCAACTTTTCAATTAGGTCGGGGTTGTCAGCCATGTTTTCACTATCTGTCCACATGATCTTCAACATATTGCGGAATTTTACGGGAGTCACCCCTTCTTCAGCCAGGCTCTTTTGGAACTCAACAGTGTCCATTTTTAATTCTTCATCACTAGTTTTGTATCGTATGATTTTCATGCCCGACTTTAGGATATTACTGGGGACCTTCAGACCTGAGTGGACCACTATGTGGACTTCGTGGCCCTTCTTCAGAAGCCCATCTCCGACTGAACTCAACTGTAGAACGTGGCTCCTGGTCACTAGCGGGAGAAGGAGGATTTTCTTACCAAGTGAGAAGGAAGTCCCCCACACAAGGACTAGGACGAAAATTCCCTTCATCTTGCAACTGGTGAACCTGCAAAGAATTAAACGATAATTTTGAAACTATACAATTTAATATCATGTTTTTCAGCACCTCGTACACAAGTTACTGTCAGGTCGTCACTGCATGTTGGTAACGCATTTAAAGGGACAACTTGGTCTTGGGATTTACCAAGCCAGGATGATAATGTGCCTTCTTTCCACCATGCGCCGCCACTTGTAGTATCACACTAATGCTGATCTCCGATAATGACTTTCGCCAGTGTTGCGAGGCAGTTTTGGACACTGGCTTGCAAATTACAGGCAGGCCTGAGGTTATACTCCGTTCTAGTGCATTGTTTTTGCATTTTCAAATATTTTTCAATGATCCTCTTTGGAGTAGTTGCGGACCTTCTGGAAGCTGTTTTTCCTCATCTCAAAAGTCAAGTTATTCTCAACCGCATTGGAACAGACCTTCATCAGTGGAAATAAGCGACTCAAGAGAGGAAGCGTCGCACATGTAGCGAAGACTCTGGGTGGCTTTTCCCCGAAATAAGAACAACTTACGGTATCCTGATCCCGGAATCGTCAGCAAGGACTCCCAAACAGACGAAGTAAGGAGAGCCCCTCGCAATGGAGCACATCGACCAGGCTTCTCCCAAATAGAAGTGGACGTATGTCCACACAAACGGGTCGACCAGGCATCCCCAGAGAGAAGTGAACGCATGCTTACACAGAAGGATCGACCAGGCATCCCCAGAGAGAAGTGAACGCATGTCTACACAGACTGGTCGGCAACAGAAGCTCTAAGGGATGGGGTTGGAGGCCGGTATCGTCGTCAGACTAAATCACCATGATTAAGAACTTTCGATACCTACAGGGAAATACTCAAGCAACTTCCGAGCTGAAGCCGAATCGATTAACAAAGCCGCTAATACTGTTACAGAATCGTCCAATGTGCCAAAAGGATATCCCGTATTTCATTCATAATTCATACTTGCTAAATTTTGCTGATTATTAAATTGATTGGCAATGCAGCTGTGCGTGTTCATAAACTGTCAGTTTATACAAACATGTCCCAAGTATGCATTAAATGCAAAATTTTAATTTAAAGTCATTTTTTCATACACTTGCTGGTTGCTGGAGAACGAAAGAATTCACTAGTGTGCATGCATACGTTTTGTACCTCTGCATTCCCTGTTGTATATTTTTATTGGAGAGTTCAGACTAAGTTTTGTATTCCCTCTGCATTTCCTACTGTATTTTGAGATTGGAGAATTCAGACTTTAATCCGAGAACGAGAACGAACACGGAGTGGTTTTTTCTCTCTGGATGACGTCAATATTACCATGACACAAACTTTTGGGTCCCTAGAGGTCCTCAAAGTCTAATAATAATGACATGGGTCTGGTCGGGGCCATTCCGACATAATGGCAGCCAATTCAAGCATCGATAAATACAGTTCCAATCCTGCGTGAGGAGGATGATAGGATGTGCATCATTTGTAGGGTTGTCACAAAATGAATAACTTAGTATTTTCTACATAAAACATTTATTTGCTTTATATCCTATTATAGAGGTTTCATGTTATGATTAACGAAGCTATTGTTACATGTAGTTTCATAAATAAGGTACACTGTCATATTTACAACGTATTTCGCGTGTTGTTGATAATAAATGCGAATGAGGAACATCATCATCTTTTTGTGCGTTCTTCTATGAGCGAACCCCAGTTCTGCACAGGCAAATTGGTAGATCGGGATTGGAATGGTATGCGTCAAGGAGTTTCTACACGCCAGTGAGCCTGTACACTCCACCTTTAAAGGTAGTCAAAAGGCGGGTGGAAGGTAGGTCAGATTGAGTTACATGAGGCAGCCAATAGGGGTCTCTCCCAATTGACAGCACGACAAAATTATTCACGCGTATACGAGGAATGTATTTACAATGTAATACCTATAGTCAAACACGACCTAGGGCCATTTCGAATGGCTCGCAACGTTTGCTGGTACCCAAATCAATCGCATAGCAATATTTCACATTTTTCATATTCATGAAAGCTATGCCTCGCTAAACCCAAGCAAATTTTTGAGACCATGCAACACTTTTTTGGTGACTTCTGGAGGGGTCATTTGCACCCAATGCCCTCTCCTCTTCCCCCGTCAGCTACGCCCCTGAAAAATGGAGACTACTATTCTAATGGAAAATCTCCCTTCTCACTACAGTCAATCCCTCCAACAATAACATTGATGTCGTTGCCTATCTTCTGCCCCTGTCCCTCTCAAATGGATTTGAAGTATGAACTCGTTGATACATGTCTGTAAAAATTATTCCCAAGTAAATAAACATTCTTTTCGCAAGACGTATGTGCAATCCTGCCTTTTCGAGGAAGCATGTTTTTTCCTTGGTTTAGGCTACGTTTCAAAAACTCTTCAGCTGCTTCTGATCCATATAATTACATATTATCCTAAATCTTGCTTAATGTGAAGCTCTGTTTCATTAGTATCTGGAAACAATGCCAAGTAGTCCTTAAAGCCCAACTCTCGAAACCTGGGTTCAAGTGATGACTCATCAAGCTAGCTTCTAGTGCATAGTATCATAATGCACGACGTTATGTACTTTCAGAACCTCTCACTGTGCTGCTCAACCAGCAAGTGATAAGGCGACCTGCTTTCCTTGACCTTTTATACACAAGAATTACCGTGGTAGAAAGAAAGAATCCCTCGCCAGCGTTTTGGGAGACGTTTCCTACATATCATCCTGTTCGTGATGCAGTTTTAGTTTACCTTTTCCTTCCGTGATGTACTAGTGCATCTTCTGCATATAAACCTCACACACTTGTAAATGATGAAACAAACTAACAACACGACCACGAGTATGAAACCCATAACATCCAGCAGGAGAATCTGGTACCAGGCCAACTGATTCGTGTAAGCCTGAAGATGATCCGAGCCGTGTTCCATAACGTGTTCGATCCAGTACGCTGCCCTCTCTCGAGGTGCCATTGGACGGGACTTGAAGATCGTGGAAGCCTTCTGGATGTTCGCGCGGTACCTTGGATTGGTTGCGACGTCTTCAATGGCGGCTGCTAGCTCCTCTGGGGTGACAGTTGCGAGTGTCAGATATCTCCCTAGGCCTTTGGCGGTGAGTTTTGCAGCATTGTAGATTTGGTCAGTGCATAACGGAAGCCCCAGCATTGGGACTCCGTGATACACTGCCTCGTGCTGGCCATTGCTGCCGCAATGAGTGACAAAGACTTTGGTGTTCGGGTGAGCCAATAAGTCATTCTGAGGCACCCAGTCAACAATCTTTAAATTTGCAGGCACTTTTACCGTTGGTTTTGTCAATTGCCTGAATACGACCTTGTACTTGACCTTCTCGACGGCCTGAACGATCCTGTTGACATATTCAACGGGAAGGAAGCCGATGCTTCCTCCGAATGTGATGACCACCAACCCCTCAGTGGCGCTGTCAGCAAAAACTTTAAACTCTTCTTCTAATGGAAGCGGTGGGCTTGTTACAATGCCGCCAACGTTGACCATATTTGGGGCCAGGTGTTTTGGCACGTCCACCAAAGGGTCGAGGTCGATCAGCCAAAGGTGTGTCTTCATCATCAAATCATGGAGCGACTCAAACGGGGTTTCACAAGTAGCTTTCAATCTCCTCTCATCAAATGTCCACGTCGATACCGCTGATATCATGTTGAAATACAAGAACGATTTAAGACGCTGCCAGAAGGTGGAAACCATAGAAAATGTTGGGTCTAACTGTGAGGGATTCAAAAACGGAACTTGTAGTGACATCGCCAAGGTCTTGAACGGCATAACTGGACTTATGGATGCATGTTCTATTCCCAGTCTATATGGAATCGTGTAAAGGCAGGACATACACCCACCTGGGCTATCCACAACTGCAAAGTCGAACTTCTCTTTTCTCAACTTTTCAATTAGGTCGGGGTTGTCAGCCATGTTTTCACTATCTGTCCACATGATCTTCAACATATTGCGGAATTTTACGGGAGTCACCCCTTCTTCAGCCAGGCTCTTTTGGAACTCAACAGTGTCCATTTTTAATTCTTCATCACTAGTTTTGTATCGTATGATTTTCATGCCCGACTTTAGGATATTACTGGGGACCTTCAGACCTGAGTGGACCACTATGTGGACTTCGTGGCCCTTCTTCAGAAGCCCATCTCCGACTGAACTCAACTGTAGAACGTGGCTCCTGGTCACTAGCGGGAGAAGGAGGATTTTCTTACCAAGTGAGAAGGAAGTCCCCCACAGAAGGACTAGGACGAAAATTCCCTTCATCTTGCAACTGGTGAACCTGCAAAGAATTAAACGATAATTTTGATGCTATACAATTTAATATCATGTTTTTCAGCACCTCGTACACAAGTTATTGTCAGGTTGTCACTGCATGTTGGTAACGCATTTAAAGGGACAACTTGGTCGTGGGATTTACCAAGCCAGGAGGATAATGTGCCTTCTTTCCACCATGCGCCGCCAATTGTGGTATCACACTGATGCTGATCTCCGATAATGACTTTCGCCAGTGTTGCGAGGCAGTTTTTGACACTGGCTTGCGAATTACAGGCAGGCCTGTGGTAATTACTCCGTTCTAGTGCATTGTTTTTAAAAAAAGTATTTTTCAATGATCCTCTTTGGAGTAGTTGCGGTCCTGCTGGAAGCTGTTTTTCCTTATCTTAAAAGTCAAGTTATTCTCAACCGCATTGGAACAGACCTTCATCAGTGGAAATAAGCGACTCAAGAGAGGAAGCGTTGCATATGTAGCGAAGCTTCTGGGTGGCTTTTCCCCGAGATAAGAACAACTTACGTTATCCGGAATCGTCAGCAAGGACTCCCAAACAGACGAAGTAAGGAGAGCCCTCTCGCAATGGTGCACATCGACCAGGCATCTCCCAAATAGAAGTGGACGTATGTCCACACAAACGGGTCGACCGAGCATCCCCAAGAGAGAAGTGAACGCATGCCTATTCAGAAGGATCGACCAGGCATCTCCCAGATTGAAGTGGATGCATGTCCACACAGACGGGTCGACCAGACATCCCCAGAGAGAAGTGAATGCATGTCAACCCAGACGGGTCGACCAGGCATCCCCCAGATAGAAGTGGACGCATGTCTACACAGAAGCTGTAAGAGATGGGGGTGGAGGCCGGTATCGTCGTCAGACTAAATCACCATGATTAAGAACTTTCGATACCTACAGGGAAATGCTCAAGCAACTTCCGAGCTGAAGCCGAATCGATTAAGAAAGCCGCTAATACTGTTACAGAATCGTCCAATGTGCCAAAAGGATGGCTCGTATTTCATTCATAATTCAAACTTGCTCGATTTTGCTGATTATTATAATGATCCGAAATGCAGCTGTGCGTGTTCATAAATCGTCAGTTTATGCAAACATGTCCAAAGGACGCATTAAACTCAAAATTTTAATTTAAAGTCATTTTTGGCTCACCGTAGGGGAGTCTATACAATACTGCAGTGTCTGTCGTCCGTCGTCGTCTGTCGTCGTCGTCCGTCGTCCGTCGTCCGTCGTCCGTCGTCCGTCGTCCGTCGTCCGTCGTCGTCGTATCCTGTTTCAAAAACAGTGGCACGTTTCTTAACCGCTAAGCCTATGAACTTGTAACTTTGTACACAGGACTCCCTTGGTCAGATGACCTGTGACACTAAATTTCGGTCCGATCTGATTCTTAATTTGGCCACCAGGGGGCCGAATGTAGATATCTAAAAAGTGTGATATCTCGCTTATTAATGACTTGTTTGGAATGAAATTTTTGTGGTAGGTACTCATAGCAAGGCTACATCATATATCATACGGGTTTTTAATTTGACCTACTTTTCAAGGTCACACAGGTCAAATGGCGTAAATTGGCTGTTTCAGTGTAACTATGGCACGTTTTTCAACCTCCACAGCTATGAACTTGAAACTTAGTACATATAACCCCCTATACCAGATAACCTCTGGTGCTGAATTTCGGTCTGATCTGATTCTCAACTTGGCCACCAGGGGGCCGAATGCGGATACCTAAAAAGTGTGATAATTCGCTTATCAATAACTTGTTTTCAATAAAACTTTCGTGGTGGGTACTCATAGCAAGGATACATCATATATCGTACGGGTTTTTAATTTGACCTACTTTTCAAGGTTGCAGAGGTCAAATGGCATAAATTGGCTGTTTCACTGTAACTATGGTACGTTTCTCAACCGCCACAGCTATGAACTTGAAACTTGGTACATATAACCCCCTATATCAGATAACCTCTTGTGCTGAATATCGGTCCGATCTGATTCTCAATTTGGCCACCAGGGGGTCGAATGTGGATATCTAAAAAGTGTGATATCTCGCTTATTTATGACTTGTTTTTGATAAAACTTTTGTGGTAGGTACTCATAGCAAGGATACATCATATATCATATGGGTTTTTAATTTGACCAACTTGTCAAGGTCACAGAGGTCACAACGCAGACACAGATATGGCCGAAATTGCATGTTTTGTGTTTTTCGTGTTGTGGCAATCCAAAGGTCGTGAGTTCAAACCCCGGTCAGGGACGGCCAAAAATATTTTTTTTATTTTATTATTTTTTATCTTTTCCCTTTTGTCTTTTCTGACTTGTATCTTACATTTTCTTGATTTTTTATTTATTTGGTGCCATATCATTAGGTGGCTATCTTTCATGACAAACCACACCATCCCACAACTATTGCATGATTAACCCCTAACAATGACAAGTTCTTCCTCATACTCTCCCTTTCATATCGACAGGTGAGCACAATGGCCCTGGCCATTTCATTTCATACACTTGCTGGTTGCTGGAGAACGAAAGAATTCACTAGTGTGCATGCACACGTTCTGTATTCCCTCTGCATTCCCTAGTGTATTTTTTATTGGAGAGTTCAGACTAAGTTCTGTATTCCCTCTGCATTCCCTACTGTATTTTGATATTGGAGAATTCAGACTTTAATCCGAGAATGAGAACGAACACAGAGTGGTTTTTTCTCTCTGGGTGACGTCAATATTACCATGACACAAACTTTTGGGTCCCTAGAGGTCCTCAAAGTATTTTAATAATGAAATGGGTCTGGTCAGGGCCATTCCGACATAATGGCAGCCAATTCAAGCATCGATAAATACAATTCCAATCCTGCGTTAGGAGGATGATAGGATGTGCATCATTTGTAGGTTTGTCACAAAATGAATAACTTAGTATTTTCTACAAAAAACATTAATTTGCTTTATATCCTATTATAGAGGTATCATGTTATGATTAACGAAGCTATTGTTACGTGTAGTTTCATAAATAATGTACACTGTTATATTTACAACGTATTTCGCGTGTTGTTGATAATAAATACGAATGGAAAACCGATCATCATCTTCTTGTGCGTTCTTCTATGAGCGAACCCCAGTTCTGCACAGGGAAATTGGTAGCTCGTGATTTGAATGGTATGCGTCAAGGAGTTTCTACACGCCGGTGAGCCTGTACACTGCACCTTTAAAGGTATTCAAAAGGCGTGTGGAAGGTAGGCCAGATTGAGTTACATGAGGCAGCCAATAGAGGTCTCTCCCAGTCGACAGCACGACAAAATTATTCACGCGTATACGAGGAATGTATTTACAATGTAATACCTAGTCAAACACGACCTAGGGCCATTTCGAATGGCTCGCAACGTTTGCTGGTACCCTAATCAATCGCATAGCAATATTTCACATTTTTCATATTTATGAAAGCTATGCCTCGCAAAACCCAAACAAATTTTTGCGACCATGCAACACTTTTTTGGTGACATCTGGAGGGGTCATTTGCACCCAATGCCCTCTCCTCTTCCCCCGTCAGCTATGCCCCTGAAAAATGGAGACTACTATTCTCATGGAAAATCTCCCTTCTCACTACAGTCAATCCTTTCAACAATAACATGGGTGTCGTCGCCTTTCTTCTGCCCCTGTCCCTCTCAAATGGATTTGAAGTATGAACTCGTCGATACATGCCTGTAAAAAATTATTCCCAAGTAAATAAACATTTTTTTGGGAAGACGTATGTGCAATCCTGCCTTTTCGAGGAAGCATGTTTTTTCCTTGGTTTAGGCTACGTTTCAAAAACTCTTCAGCTGCTTCTAATCTATATAATTACATATGATCCTAAATCTTGCTTAATGTGAAGCTCTGTTTCATTAGTATCTGGAAACAATGCCAAGTAGTCCTTAAAGCCCCAACTCTCGAAACCTGGGTTCAAGTGATGACTCATCAAGCTAGCTTCTAGTGCATAGTATCATAATGCACGACATTATGTACTTTGAGAACCTCTCACTGTGCTGCTCAACCAGCAAGTGATAAGGCGACCTGCTTTCCTTGACCTTTTATATACAAGAATTACCGTGGTAGAAAGAAAGAATCCCTCGCCAGCGTTTTGGGAGACGTTTCCTACATATCATCCTGTTCGTGATGCAGTTTTAGTTTACCTTTTCCTTCCGTGATGTACTAGTGCATCTTCTGCATATAAACCTCACACACTTGTAAATGATGAAACAAACTAACAACACGACCACGAGTATGAAAGCCATAACATCCAGCAGGAGAATCTGATACCAGGCCAACTGATTCGTGTAAGCCTGAAGATGATCCGAGCCGTGTTCCATAACGTGTTCGATCCAGTACGCTGCCCTCTCTCGAGGTGCCATTGGACGGGACTTGAAGATCTTGGAAGCCTTCTGAATGTTGGTGCGGTACTTTGGATTGGTTGCAATATCCTCAATGGCGGCTGCTAGCTCCTCTGGGCTGACAGTTGCCAGTATTAAATGTCTCCCGTAGCCTTTGGCGGTGAGTCTTGCAGCATTGTAAATTTGGTCACCGATTACCGGAAGCCCTAGCATCGGGACTCCGTGATACACTGCCTCGTGCTGGCCGTTGCTGCCGCAATGAGTGACAAAGACTTTGGTGTTCGGGTGAGCCAATAAGTCATTCTGAGGCACCCAGTCAACAATCTTTAAATTTGCAGGCACTTTTACCGTTGGTTTTGTCAATTGCCTGAAAACGACCTTGTACTTGACCTTCTCGACGGCCTGAACGATCCTGTTGACATAATCCACTGGAAGGAAGCCGATGGTTCCACCGAATGTGATGACTACCAACCCCTCAGTGGCACTGTCAGCAAAGACTTTAAACTCTTCTTCTAATGGAAGCGGTGGCCTTGTTGAAATTCCACCAACGAGAATCATATTTGGGGCCAGGTGTTTGGGCACGTCCACCAAAGAGTCTAGGTCGATCAGCCAAACGTGTGTCTTCATTATCAAATCATGAATTGACTCAAACGGGGTTTCACAAGTAGCCTTCAGTCTCCTCTCATCACACTTCACTACTGCTGATAGCATGTTGACATACAAGATAAATTTGAGACGCTGCCAGAAGGTGGAAACCATAGAAAATGTTGGGTCTAACTGTGAGGGACTCAGAAACGGAACCTGTAGTGACATCGCCAAGGTGTTGAACGGCATAGATGAACTGTAGGATGCATGTTCTATTCCCAGTCTATATGGAATGGTGTACAGGCAGGTAAAAATGCCAGCAGAGCCATCCACAACTGCGAAGTCGAACTTCTCTTTTCTCAACTTTTCAATAAGGTCGGGGTTGTCAACCATGTTTTCACTATCTGTCTGGAAGATATTGAACAGATTTAGCAATTTTGTGGAAGTCCCTTCTTCAGCCAAGCCCTTTTGGAATTCAACAGTGTCCAGTTTTAATTCTTCTTCACTAGTTTTGTATCGTATGATTTTCATGCCCGACTTTAGGATATTACTGGGGACCTTCAGACCTGAGTGGACCACTATGTGGACTTCGTGGCCATTCTTCAGAAGCCCGTCTCTGATTGAACACAACTGCAGAACGTGGCTCTTGATCATTAGCGGCAGGAGGAGGATTTTCTTACCAAGGGAGGAGGAAGTCACCAACAGAAGTACTAGGACGAAAATTCCCTTCATCTTGCAACTGGTGAACCTGCAAAGAACTAAACGATAATTTTGATGCTATACAATTTTATATCATGTTTTTCAGCACCTCGTACACAAGTTACTGTCAGGTCGTCACTGCATGTTGGTAACAGGGACAACTTGGTCATGGCATTTAGTATTGGAATAATGTAAAATTATTTATCATGATATTGTTAAAGGGTTCTTCTTAACACGTATAAAATTTGGTGAGGATTGATCGGCTCCAGGGGTACTTTTTACCAAAACCAATGAACAGCCATGTACATGTAATGTACACAGTGTTTAATGCAGGGCTCTCGGTGATCAGTGGTAGAGTGGTTAGAGCGCCGGGCTTATAACCAGGAGGTCGTAGGTTCGATACTAAGTCGAATCAACACTGTTTCATCTGTGTGTCCTTGGGCAAGACACTTCACCCTACTTGCTTCTCTCCACCCAGGAGTATAAGGGTACCAGGCTGACTTTAACTTTTTAACTTAGCTGGTCATCACGCAGGTAAGGGAGAGGAGGGCATTTGTAAATTTGCGCTCAGCTGTGTGATGGGGGGAAGGGGGGGAGTAGAACATTTTATACGTCGTAAGTACCGGTATGAAAAAGAGGCAACGTTCAGGTTAGAATTTATAGGAAGGTATAAATATGAATTATTGCTGGGCATAATTCTAGCTCGGGTGGAGCTCAAATGTTGGTCAAAATCTCGGCTCTGCTTCGGTTTTAGTCTACAATTTAGCTCCACCCTCACGGTTTTGGTGAGGCAACCAATACCTCCAGTTCGGTATCAATTCCTTAAACTATAAACCGGCGAGAAAATGCGGGTACGTGTACTACATGAACAAACGACTAACAGACAATATCTGTTTAATTCGCCATATTAAATTGTTGTCTTACCTTGTTTCAGCAGCTCTCTTTCCACTAGTGAAGGTCTGTTCCAATGCGGTTAAGAACAACTTGACTTTTGAGCCGAGAACCAAACATATACATGCTTTATTACCAGCCCAATATGCTCTACTAAAGTCCATTCGTAAATCTTATGTCCGTATCGTTTGCAGGGCTCTGGAGGGCGAACTATACTGGTCGGATTTCTTTAGAGTTGGGTTATTATTGATCCTTGCCTCAAACCTAAACAGGATTTATGGCGTTCAGCATTCTCAGTGCAGAAATAAATAAAATTCTTCAGCGAAGTCCTATTGTCACCCTGGATAGACCATATAGTGTTTCTGGATATTTTTCATTCATTCTTGGTACATGAGAAGAGGGATACCAAAAATAATAACCTGAACATTTCATCCAGATTCGTCGAGAAATAAACCGTACTGAGCGGAAAATGTCCGAATTCAGTGCAATGTACACAAATGCATGCTAAACAAATTATTTCGTTACCATGGATACTAAAGTGAAAAGAGCATGCTTGGTTTTGAGGTTAAGTCCAAGAAATCCCACCAGTAGTTCGCCATCCAGAGCGCCAAACGATGCAGGCGTAACATTTACGAATGGACTATAGTGTTATAGCATGAAGCCCGTCTCGACGTCTTGACAAGCTCTATAGTGTTAAAAGCTCGATATAAGCCTATAAGTTATGAAAGGTATGTATGGATATAATGAAACAGGATATTGCTAGGCTATTTGTAAATGATAGCTGGTCATAAAAAAAACCGATTGAGTATTCGATCAGTATAATGTACACTTTTGATTAGATAAACAAATTCGGACACGTTCATCACTTGTCGGCCAATATTACTTTCCGATGATTTACTAGCTTTGAATAACTTCATAAATAATGTATACAGTTATATCTACAATGTATTTCACGTGTTGTTGATAATAAATACGAATGAAGAACATCATCATCTTCTTTTGTGCTCTCCTATGAGCGAGTATGCGTTGCTCACCCCAGTTCTGCGCTGGCCAATCGGTATGAGATGCTGAGTTTCTACACGCCGGTGAGCCTGCACACTGAACCTTTAAGTTAGTCAAAAGGCGGGTGCCAGGTCGGTCAGATTGAGTTACACGAAGCCACCAATAGGCGTCTCTACAATTTGACAGTACGACAAAATTATTCACGCGACATATATAATGTTATACCTAGTCAAACACGACCTAGCGCCATATTTACGAATAGCTCGCAAAATTTGCGGGTACCCAAGCGAATCAATCGCTGGGCTATATTTCATAAAGTACCTTACATCCAAATCTTGAGAAATTGTACATACCAACGTCATGAAACCAGCTGAAACTAAAAAGATTTTATTTTTCATATTTATGAAAGCAATGCATCGCTAAACCCAAGCAAATGTTAGCAACCATGCAAGATCATCGCGCAAAGTTTGCGTGGTTGTATTGGGAAAGGCACACGCAAACCAACTCAAAAACAGCACAATATTTGCTAAAAACTCCGGATCTCCCGCAAAGTTTTCGAGACTGCCGAAACTTTGCTCTTCAGGTTCCTTTTTAGCAAGTCACTCTGGCATATTTTGCAAAGCATGGTTGGCACGTTTTTTCCTCCTTCGACGCGCTAATTTTTAGCCCTGACTACGGGCTGGGTCTTCTCAATCGTGAAAAATAGGGGCGTAGTCAGTGGGGGAGGCTCTACCTTTTCGAGGAGGCATATTCTTTCCTTGGTTCAGGCTCTATTTCAAAAACTCTTCAGCTGCTTGAGGTCTATATATGTAGTCCTAAATCTTCCTTAATGTGAAGCTCTGTATATATATCATTAGTATCTGGAAACAATGCCAACAACTAGTCCTAAATACAAGAATTATCGTGGTAGAAAAGAAAGAATCCCTGGCAGCGTTTCGCGAGACGTCTCCTACATATCATCCTGTTCGTGATGCAGTTTTAGTTTAATTTTTCCTTTCGTGATGTCCCAGAGCATCTTTTGCATATAAACCTCACACATTTATAAACGATGAAACAAACTAACAACACGACCACGAGTATGAAAGCCATAACATCCAGCAGGAGAATCTGGTACCAGGCCAACTGATTCGTGTAAGCCTGAAGATGATCCGAGCCGTGTTCCATAACGTGTTCGATCCAGTACGCTGCCCTCTCTCGAGGTGCCATTGGACGGGACTTAAAGATCTTGGAAGCCTTCTGAATGTTGGTGCGGTACTTTGGATTGGTTGCAATATCCTCAATGGCGGCTGCTAGCTCCTCTGGGCTGACAGTTGCCAGTATTAGATGTCTTCCATAGCCTTTGGCGGTGAGTCTTGCAGCATTGTAAATTTGGTCACCGATTACCGGAAGCCCTAGCATCGGGACTCCGTGATACACTGCCTCGTGCTGGCCGTTGCTGCCGCAATGAGTGACAAAGACTTTGGTGTTCGGGTGAGCCAATAAGTCATTCTGAGGCACCCAGTCAACAATCTTTAAATTTGCAGGCACTTTTACCGTTGGTTTTGTCAATTGCCTGAATACGACCTTGTACTTGACCTTCTCGACGGCCTGAACGATCCTGTTGACATAATCCACTGGAAGAAAGCCGATGGTTCCACCGAATGTGATGACCACCAACCCCTCAGTGGCGCTGTCAGCAAAAACTTTAAACTCTTCTTCTAATGGAAGCGGTGGGCTTGTTACAATGCCGCCAACGAGAATCATATTTGGGGCCAGGTGTTTTGGCACGTCCACCAAGGAGTCTTGGTCGATCAGCCAAACGTGTGTCTTCATCATCAAATCATGGAGCGACTCAAACGGGGTTTCACAAGTAGCCTTCAGTCTCCTCTCATCACACTTCAATACCGCTGATAGCGTGTTGAAATACAAGAACGATTTAAGACGCTGCAAGAAGGTGGAAGCCATAGAAAATGTGGTGTCAAACTGTGAGGGACTCAGAAACGGAACCTGTAGTGACATCGCCAAGGTGTTGAACGGCATAAGTGTACTGATGGATGCATGTTCTATTCCCAGTCTATATGGAATGGTGTACAGGCAGGTCCAAATGCCAACAGCGCCATCCACAACTGCGAAGTCGAACTTCTCTTTTATCAACTTTTCAATAAGGTCGGGGTTGTCAACCATGTTTTCACTATCTGTCTGGATGATATTGAACATATTTTGCAATTCTGTGGAAGTCCCTTCTTCACCCAAGCCCTTTTGGAACTCAACAGTGTCCAGTTTTAATTCTTCTTCACTAGTTTTGTATCGTATGATTTTCATGCCCGACTTTAGGATAGTACTAGGGACCTTCAGACCTGAGTGGACCACTATGTGGACTTCGTGGCCCTTCTTCAGAAGCCCATCTCCGACTGAACTCAACTGTAGAACGTGGCTCCTGGTCACTAGCGGGAGAAGGAGGATTTTCTTACCAAGTGAGAAGGAAGTCCCCCACACAAGGACTAGGACGAAAATTCCCTTCATCTTGTAACGGGTGAACCTGCAAAGAACTAAACGATAATTTTGATTAAGGATTCTAAAATACCTTGGTACCGTAAAGTCAACTTTTAAATGGAAAATGCATAAGCCTCGTTCTGAGAGTGGAGTGTTTTGGACACGCAACCAAGATGCTCTACCAAAGTTCCCTCGGGTTGCACTAAAATGTGGAAACCATGCACACAGCTCACTTCAGAAGTTTGAGGCTCTCCAAACACTGCTTCAAACACAAATCAGCCAAGGAAGCATCAACCACCCTAAGTTTTTTAATGAGCACTACACATATTTGCTGAGAAAAACGCTCCAAATAGCCCATTTGCGCGGATTTTAGCATCACTTGAGCGAGCCGATGCGGACTTCCTATGCACGCTGCCGTAACATAATGTAAACAACGGCGCTACCGGCGCTCCGGGCAGGCGATGGATGGAATTTGCCATATTCAAGTTATTTTCGTGGCCTATCTTTTTAAGTTTGAGGTATTTTAGAATAGAAATTGAACCCTCGGCTTCGGACCTTGGTTGAGTTACCAAGACACTCGAGGGTGGAGCTAAAATACAGTCCAAACCCGAGCCGATACGCCTCGGGTTCAATTTCTATTCTAAAATACCTCAAACTTAAAAAGATAGGCCACGAAAATAACTTGAATATGCGCGAATTTGGCAAATTCCATCCATCGCCGGCCCGGCCGGAGCGCCGGTACCGCCGTTGTTTACATTATGTTACGGCAACGTTACAGAAAATGAGACATGTACATTTTGTACAGCGCGCATAGGAAGTCCGCATCGGCTCGCTCAAGTGATGCTAAAATCCGCGCAAATGGGCTATTTGGAGGGTAGTTGATAAAGTATGGAATTAGTGAAACCTTGGAAACACTGATAAACCTTGGAATATTCAATGTAAACCATGGAATCACTGTGCAAATAGCGCGGGAAATCGGGTGCGTTCCTTCCACGATTTATACCCTCCCAACTGACAGTCTCGTCCCAGCTGACTTTATTGATAGCAATTTGCCAGTTCGTTCAGAAGCCAACATTTTTAATGTGGAGGATGACGTCATCAATTGGCAATGCGCTGTGGTCGTTAAAATATTTTATTTCTCTTCAATGGAAGCAAAAATTAGTTTTTATGATTGTTTTGTATTCCATAGACGATAAAGTATTATGCTCGGTACTAGATGCACGAGATCATAGGAGAAACACACACGTGAATAAAAAAACCCGCTTAGAACTGGTGACGTCACAAAGATCTCTGCATCCCTCGATGCGTACTGGAAGATGTAAGAAATCGCTCACGGCGAAGGAAATTTTCATCCGCAAACTTCGGTGATAAACATACATGACTAGGCTTCTTTTATTCATCGTTTGTTATAAAATATCAGTCAATCATAGACAATTAGGCCTAGACATAGTCGTCAACCTTATCCATGCATAATGCATGACAGGCCCCCAACTTCCCAAGCAACTCGTCTGATCGAAAAGGCCCCGTGTGGTGGTGGCGTATTTATAAGCGGAGCGCTATTGGTCCATATTATGGGTGTGTGGTGGGCGTGTCTTCCCATATTTGGGAGATCAGTACTGTACACTGGAGGCGAGGTACAACTGGGTTGTTTTAAAATATAGACTATTGAATCGGATATGCGACAGATTTCTAAATTACCATAAAATTCCGATCTGATCATGTAAGAATAAGCTCCAAATGTTGATTCGTAACCACGTTAGGTTCGTATGGCATTATTTCATGTTTTTATGCATTTTTAGGACTGATTCCAAGGTTTATCACTGGTTCCAAGGTTTCACTGATTCCAAGCTTTATCAACTACCTATTTGGAGCGTTTTTCTCGGCAAATATGTGTAGTGCTCATTAAAAAACTTAGGGTGGTTGATGCTTCCTTGGCTGATTTGTGTTTGAAGCAGTGTTTTGAGAGCCTCAAACTTCTGAAGTGAGCTGAAATTCCATTGACGTGACGTGTGCATGGTTTCCACATTTTAGTGCAACCCGAGGGAACTTTGGTAGAGCATCTTGGTTGCGTGTCCAAAACACTCCGCTCTCAGAACGAGGCTTATGCATTTTCCATTTAAAAGTTGACTTTACGGTACCAAGGTATTTTAGAATGCTATACAATTTCATATCATCTTTTTCAGCACCTCGTACACAAGTTACTGTCAGGTCGTCACTGCATGTTGGTAACGCATTTAAAGGGACAACTTGATCATGGCATTTAGTATTGGAATAATGTAAAATTTTATCATGATATTGGTAAAGGGTTCTTCTTAACACATATAAAATTTGGTGAGGATTGATCGGCTCCAGGGGTACTTTTTACCAAAACCAATGAACAGCCATGTACATGTAATGTACACAGTGTTTAATGCAGGGCTCTCGGTGATCAGTAGTAGAGTGGTTAGAGCGCCGGGCTTATAACCAGGAGGTCGTAGGTTCGATACTAAGTCGAATCAACACTGTTTCATCTGTGTGTCCTTGGGCAAGACACTTCACCCTACTTGCTTCTCTCCACCCAGGAGTATAAGGGTACCAGGCTGACTTTAACTTTTTAACTCAGCTGGCCATCACGCAGGTAAGGGGGAGGAGGGCATTTGTAAATTTGCGCTCAGCTGTGTGATGGGGGGGGGGGGGGGGGTAGAACATTTTATACGCCGTAAAATGTAATTAAGTAAGTAGAAGTATGAAAAAGAGGCGACGTTCAGGTTAGAATTTATAGGAAGGTATAAATATGAATTATTGCAGGGCATAATTCTAGTTCGGGTGGAGCTCAAATGTTGGTCAAAATCTCGGCTCTGCCTCGGTTTTAGTCTACAATTTAGCTCCACCCTCACGGTTTTGGTGAGGCAACCAATACCTCCAGTTCGTTATCAATTCCTTAAACTATAAACCGAGAAATTGCGAGTACGTATACTACATGAACAAAAGACTAACAGACAATATTTGTTTAATTCGCCCTATTAAATTGTTGTCATACCTTGTTTCAGCAGCTCTCTTTCCACTGATGAAGGTCTGTTCCCATGCGGTTAAGAACAACTTGACCTTTTGAGCCGAGAACCAAACATACACATGCTTTATTACCAGCCCAATATGCTCTACTAAAGTCCATTCGTAAATCTTATGTCCGTATCGTTTGCAGGGCTCTGGAGGGCGAACTACTGGTTGGATTTCTTTGAAGTTGGGTTTTTATTGATCCTTGCCTCAAACCTAAACAGGATTTTGGTGTTCAGCATTCTCAGTGCTGAAATAAATAAAATTCTTCAGCGAAGTCCTATTGTCACCCTGGATAGACCATATTTTGTTTCATGATATTTCTCATTCATTCTTGGTACATGAGAGGAGGGACACAAAAAATAATAACCTGAACATTTCATCCAGATTCGTCGAGAAATAAACCGTACTGAGCGGAAAATGTCCGAATTCAGTGCACTACGTCAATGAACACAAATGCATGCTAAAAAATTTATTTCGTTACCATGGATACTAAAGTGAAAAGAGCATGCTTGGTTTTGAGGTGAAGTCCAAGAAATCCCACCAGTAGTTCGCCATCCAGAGCGCCAAACGATGCGGGCGTAACATTTACGAATGGACTCTAGTGTTATAGCATGAAGCCCGTCTCGACGTCTTGACAAGCTCTATCGTGTTAAAAGCTCGACATTGGCCTATAAGTTGTGAAAGGTATGTATGGATATAATGAAACAAGATATTGCTAGGCTATTGATAAGTGATTTACATGTCATAAAACAATCCGATTGAGTATTCGATCAGTATAATGTACACTATTGATTAGATAGGCGACTCTAGCTGTCTTTGTCATCGTTGGCCGGTCATGTCAGGTCCCAGTGTCAGAGTTGAGAATCGGCACAAATGGTATCAGGCCGCACCTGTCAATAAATTCTAAGCCATTTTGTTTACCTTCATCACTTGTCGGCCACTCTTACTTTCCGATGACTAGCATAATACCCGTGGCGCGGGTTGTTTTAGGGTGTGGGCTTACTGTGGGGTTGGGGCAATTTGGGTGAAATTAAATGATATGTCTTGGGGTTGTGATGTTGTCTTGATTTTGATGATTGGGACAATCTGGGTGATATGGGTTGATTGTTCTGAGGGGTTGTGACCTTGTCTTCTTCTAATGATTGAGGCAATCACGGTATATGTATTGATAGGTCGGGGGGGGGGGATTTGTCTTCATTGGCTTTGGTTTGGAGGTGGGGTCGAGTATGGTATGGAGCAAAACGACCGGAAAAATCAAACTCCACCACTCTTCAAAGTGGTCCCGACTTATTTTGACGAACTATTTCGCGAATGGTGAAGAGGCAATGGCGTGTTACGAACTTAGTACAACAAATGCCGCGAGCATAGTGGGTGGCAGCACCAGATGGAGGAAGCAGTTCGCCTAGGGTTTTTTCGACACCCTCCGCACGGACTCCACTCGTTCTGGAACACTCACTTACCTGTTAATCTGCAGTGGTTAGCCTGTTTTTATCGCAGTAAAGAAATGTTAATCGGGATTTTATATCATATTTTATATTTGCCCCTTGTATTCATATGGGGAGCTGTGCGCTAATTTGCGCCCAGTGCTTGGGTCGGTGAGGCGGTTTTGTAATTATGAGACGTGTATCACGTGATGAATTCCCATACGGTACTTAGAAAAATTAAGAGCGATTAACAACGTAAGGGGGAAGGTACGACCAAAATAAAGGAGGAAAATTACGGAAATTGATGAATGCTTCAAACATATAGTGGCCCCAATACTTTCCCGGCTTACTTTTGTATAATCCCACACTTTCGATTTAATAGATGGCCCCATATGCAAATCAGACCTGCTGAAAAGGCCCCTTATGTTAATGAGTATGCCCATATATAGAAAGAACAAAAAATGCTATTCTCCTCGATCGCTGCAAAGTTTACCCATTTCACCCGGCGAGGACCATCTCCATATCAACCACGACTTTCAATAAAAGTTTCGAGGTCATCCGATCTGAACTGACGGAGGAGGTGTGTGACAAACTATTTCTACGTCCATTATAGTAGTGATTTACTAGCTTTGTATAGCTTCATAAATAATGTATACCGTTATATCTACAATGTATTTCACGTGTTGTTGATAATAAATACGAATGAAGAACATCATCATTATCTTTTGTGTTCTCCTATGAGCGAGTATGCGTTGCTCACCCCAGTTCTGCGCTGGCCAATCGGTATGAGAGGCTGAGTTTCTACACGCCGGTGAGCCTGCAAAAGGCGGGTGCCAGGTCGGTCAGATTGAGTTAGACGAAGCCGCAAATATGGGTCTCTACAATTTGACAGTACGACAAAATTATTCACGCGACATATATAATGTTATACCTAGTCAAACACGACCTAGCGCCACATTTACGAATAGCTCGCAAAATTTGCGGGTACCCAAGCGAATCAATCACATGGCTATACATGTATTTCATAAAGTACCTTACATCCACATCTTGAGAAATTGTACATACCAACGTCATGCAACCAGCTGAAACTAAAAAGATTTTATTTTTCATATTTATGAAAGCAATGCATCGCTAAACCCAAGCAAATTTTCTCCAAATTTTAGCAACCATGCAAGATCATCGCGCAAAGTTTGCGTGGTCGTATTGGGAAAGGCTCAGGTAAACCACTCAAAAACAGCACAATATTTGCCAAATCTCCGGATCTCCCGCAATCTTTTCGAGACTGCCGAAACTTTGCTCTTCAAGTGCGTTTTTTAGCAAGTCACTCTGGCACATTTGGCAAAGCATGGTTGGAACGTTTTATCCTCCTTTAAAGCGATAATTGTTACCCCTGATTACCGGCTGGGTCTTCTCGATCGTAATGCATGACGTAATGTGCTTTGAGAACCTCTCACTGTGCTGCTCAACCAGCAAGTGATAAGGCGACCTGCTTTCCTTGACCTCGTTTTATATACAAGAATTACCGTAGTAGAAAGAAAGAATCCCTCGCCAGCGTTTTGGGAGACGTTTCCTACATATCATCATGTTCGAGATGCAGTTTTAGTTTACCTTTTCCTTCCGTGATGTACTAGGGCATCTTCTGCATATAAACCTCACACACTTGTAAATGATGAAACAAACTAACAACACGACCACGAGTATGAAAGCCATAACATCCAGCAGGAGAATCTGGTACCAGGCCAACTGATTCGTGTAAGCCTGAAGATGATCCGAGCCGTGTTCCATTACGTGTTCGATCCAGTACGCTGCCCTCTCTCGAGGTGCCATTGGACGGGACTTGAAGATCTTGGAAGCCTTCTGAATGTTGGCGCGGTACTTTGGATTGGTTGCAACGTCTTCAATGGCGGCTGCTAGCTCCTCTGGGGTGACAGTTGCGAGTGTTAGATGTCTCCCTAGACCTTTGGGGGTGAGTTTTGCAGCATTGTAGATTTGGTCAGTGCATAACGGAAGCCCTAGCATAGGGACTCCGTGATACACTGCCTCGTGCTGGCCGTTGCTGCCGCAATGAGTAACGAAGACTTTGGTGTTCGGGTGAGCCAATAAGTCATTCTGAGGCACCCAGTCAACAATCTTTAAATTTGCAGGCACTTTTACCGTTGGTTTTGTCAATTGCCTGAAAACGACCTTGTACTTGACCTTCTCGACGGCCTGAACGATCCTGTTGACATAATCCACTGGAAGGAAGCCGATGGTTCCACCGAATGTGATGACCACCAACCCCTCAGTGGCACTGTCAGCAAAAACTTTAAACTCTTCTTCTAATGGAAGCGGTGGGCTTGTTACAATGCCGCCAACGAGAATTATATTTGGGGCCAGGTGTTTTGGCACGTCCACCAAAGAGTCGAGGTCGATCAGCCAAAGGTGTGTCTTCATCATCAAATCATGGAGCGACTCAAACGGGGTTTCACAAGTAGCTTTCAATCTCCTCTCATCAAATGTCCACGTCGATACCGCTGTTATCATGTTGAAATACAAGAACGATTTAAGACGCTGCCAGAAGGTGGAAACCATAGAAAATGTTGGGTCTAACTGTGTGGGATTCAAAAACGGAACTTGTAGTGACATCGCCAAGGTTTTGAACGGCATAACTGGACTAATGGATGCATGTTCTATTCCCAGTCTATATGGAATCGTGTAAAGGCAGGGCAAAAACCCACCTGGGCTATCAACAACTGCGAAGTCGAACTTCTCTTTTCTCAACTTTTCAATTAGGTCGGGGGTGTCAGCCATGTTTTCAATATCTTTCCACATGATCTTCAACATATTGCGGAATTTTACGGTAGTCATCCCTTCTTCAGCCAAGCTCTTTTGGAACTCAACAGTGTCCATTTTTAATTCTTCATCACTAGGTTTGTATCGTATGATTTTCATGCCCGACTTTAGGATATTACTGGGGACCTTCAGACCTGAGTGGACCACCATATGGACTTCGAGGCCCTTCTTCAGAAGCCCATCTCCGATTGAACTCAACTGTAGAACGTGGCTCCTGGTCACTAGCGGAAGAAGGAGGATTTTCTTACCAAGTGAGAAGGAAGTCCCCCACACAAGGACTAGGACGAAAATTCCCTTCATCTTGCAACTGGTGAACCTGCAAAGAATTAAACGATAATTTTGAAACTTTACAATTTTATATCATGTTTTTCAGCACCTCGTACACAAGTTACTGTCAGGTCGTCACTGCATGTTGGTAACGCATTTAAAGGGACATTTTGGTCGTGGGATTTACCAAGCCAGGATGATAATGTGCCTTCTTTCCACCATGCGCCGCCACTTGTAGTATCATACTAATGCTGATCTCCGATAATGACTTTCGCCAGTGTTGCGAGGCAGTTTTGGACACTGGCTTGCGAATTACAGGCAGGCCTGAGGTTATACTCCGTTCTAGAGCATTGTTTTTGCATTTTCAAATATTTTTCAAAGATCCTCTTTGGAGTAGTTGCGGACCTGCTGGAAGCTGTTTTTCGTCATCTCAAAAGTCAAGTTATTCTCAACCGCATTGGAACAGACCTTCATCAGTGGAAATAAGCGACTCAAGAGAGGAAGCGTCGCACATGTAGCGAAGACTCTGGGTGGCTTTTCCCTGAAATAAGAACAACTTACGGTATCCGGATCCCGGAATCGTCAGCAAGGACTCCCAAACAGACGAAGTAAGGAGAGCCCCTCGCAATGGAGCACATCGACCAGGCTTCTCCCAAATAGAAGTGGACGTATGTCCACACAAACGGGTCGACCAGGCATCCCCAGAGAGAAGTGAACGCATGCTTACACAGAAGGATCGACCAGGCATCTCCAGAGAGAAGTGAGTGCATGTCTACACAGACGGGTCGACCAGGCATCCCCCATATAGAAGTGGACGCAGCTCTAAGAGATGTGGGTGGAGGCCGGTATCGTCGTCAGACTAAATCACAATGATTAAGAACTTTCGATACCTACAGGGAAATACTCAAGCAACTTCCGAGCTGAAGCCGAATCGATTAACAAAGCCGCTAATACTGTTACAGAATCGTCGAATGTGCCAAAAGGATGGCCCGTATTTCATTCATAATTCATACTTGCTAAATTTTGCTGATTATTAAATTGATTGGAAATGCAGCTGTGCGTTTTCATAAACTGTCAGTTTATACAAACATGTCCCAAGTATGCATTAAATGCAAAATTTTAATTTAAAGTCATTTTTTCATACACTTGCTGGTTGCTGGAGAACGAAATAATTCACTAGTGTGCATGCATACGTTTTGTACCTCTGCATTCCCTATTGTATATTTTTATTGGAGAGTTCAGACTAAGTTCTGTATTCCCTCTGCATTCCCTACTGTATTTTGATATTGGAGAATTCAGACTTTAATCCGAGAACGAGAACGAACACGGAGTGGTTTTTTCTCTCTGGATGACGTCAATATTACCATGACACAAACTTTTGGGTCCCTAGAGGTCCTCAAAGTCTTATAATAATGAAATGGGTCTGGTCGGGGCCATTCCGAGATAATGGCAGCCAATTCAAGCATCGATAAATACAGTTCCAATCCTGCGTTAGGAGGATGATAGGATGTGCATCATTTGTAGGGTTGTCACAAAATGAATAACTGAGTATTTTCTACATAAAACATTTATTTGCTTTATATCCTATAATAGAGGTTCCATGTTATGATTAACGAAGCTATTGTTACATGTAGTTTCATAAATAATGTACACTGTCATATTTACAACGTATTTCGCGTGTTGTTGATAATAAATGCGAATGGGGAACATCATCATCTTCTTGTGCGTTCTTCTATGAGCGAACCCCAGTTCTGCACAGGGAAATTGGTAGCTCGGGATTGGAATGGTATGCGTCAAGGAGTTTCTACACGCCAGTGAGCCTGTACACTCCACCTTTAAAGGTAGTCAAAAGGCGGGTGGAAGGTAGGTCAGATTGAGTTACATGAAGCAGCCAATAGGGCGGTCTCTCCCAATTGACAGCACGACAAAATTATTCACGCGTATACGAGGAATGTATTTACAATGTAATACCTACTCAAGCACGACCTAGGGCCATTTCGAATGGCTCGCAACGTTTGCTGGTACCCTAATCAATCGCATAGAAATATTTCATATTTTTCATATTTATGAAAGCTATGCCTTGCTAAACCCAAGCAAATTTTGGAGACCATGCAACCCTTTTTTGGTGACTTCTGGAGGGGTCATTTGCACCCAATGCCCTCTCCTCTTCCCCCGTCAGCTATGCCCCTGAAAAATGGAGACTACTATTCTTAAATGGAAAATCTCCCTTCTCACTACAGTCAATCCTTCCAACAATAACATGGATTTCGTTGCCTATCTTCTGCCCCTGTCCCTCTCAAATGGATTTGAAGCATGAACTCGTTGATACATGTCTGTAAAAATCATTCCCAAGTAAATAAACATTCTTTTCGCAAGACGTATGTGCAATCCTGCCTTTTCGAGGAAGCATGTTTTTTCCTTGGTTTAGGCTACGTTTCAAAAACTCTTCAGCTGCTTCTGATCCATATAATTACATATGATCCTAAATCTTGTTTAATGTGAAGCTCTGTTTCATTAGTATCTGGAAACAATGCCAAGTAGTCCTTAAAAACCTGAGTTCAAGTGATGACTCATCAAGCTAGCTTCTAGTGCATAGTATCATAGTGCACGACGTTATGTGCTTTGAGAACCTCTCACTGTGCTGCTCAACCAGCATGTGATAAGGCGACCGGCTTTCCTTGACCTTTTATATGCAAGAATTACCGTGGTAGAAAGAAAGAATCCCTCGCCAGCGTTTTGGGAGACGTCTCCTACATGGCATCCTGTTCGTGATGCAGTTTTAGTTTACCTTTTCCTTCCGTGATGTACTAGGGCATCTTCTGCATATAAACCTCACACACTTGTAAATGATGAAACAAACTAACAACACGACCACGAGTATGAAAGCCATAACATCCAGCAGGAGAATCTGGTACCAGGCCAACTGATTCGTGTAAGCCTGAAGATGATCCGAGCCGTGTTCCATAACGTGTTCGATCCAGTACGCTGCCCTCTCTCGAGGTGCCATTGGACGGGACTTGAAGATCGTGGAAGCCTTCTGGATGTTCGCGCGGTACCTTGAATTGGTTGCGACGTCTTCAATGGCGGCTGCTAGCTCCTCTGGAGTGACAGTTGCGAGTGTCAGATATCTCCCTAGGCCTTTGGCGGTGAGTTTTGCAGCATTGTAGAGTTGGTCAGTGCATAACGGAACCCCTAGCATAGGGACTCCGTGATACACTGCCTCGTGCTGGCCGTTGCTGCCGCAATGAGTAACGAAGACTTTGGTGTTCGGGTGAGCCAATAAGTCATTCTGAGGCACCCAGTCAAAAATCTTTAAATTTGCAGGCACTTTTACCGTTGGTTTTGTCAATTGCCTGAATACGACCTTGTACTTGACCTTCTCGACGGCCTGAACGATCCTGTTGACATAATCAACGGGAAGGAAGCCGATGCTTCCTCCGAATGTGATGACCACCAACCCCTCAGTGGCGCTGTCAGCAAAAACTTTCAACTCTTCTTCTAATGGAAGCGGTGGGCTTGTTACAATGCCGCCAACGTTGACCATATTTGGGGCCAGGTGTTTTGGCACGTCCACCAAAGGGTCGAGGTCGATCAGCCAAAGGTGTGTCTTCATCATCAAATCATGGAGCGACTCAAACGGGGTTTCACAAGTAGCTTTCAATCTCCTCTCATCAAATGTCCACGTCGATACCGCTGATATCATGTTGAAATACAAGAACGATTTAAGACGCTGCCAGAAGGTGGAAACCATAGAAAATGTTGGGTCTAACTGTGAGGGATTCAAAAACGGAACTTGTAGTGACATCGCCAAGGTCTTGAACGGCATAACTGGACTTATGGATGCATGTTCTATTCCCAGTCTATATGGAATGGTGTACAGGCCGGTAATAATGCCACCAGGGCCATCCACAACTGCGAAGTCGAACTTCTCCGTTCTCAACTTTTCAATTAGGTCGGGGTTGTCAACCATGTTTTCACTATCTGTCCACATGATCTTCAACATTTTTCGCACTTTTGCGGAAGTCATCCCTTCTTCAGCCAAGCTCTTTTGGAACTCAACGGAGTCCATTTTTAATTCTTCATCATTAGTTTTGTATCGTATGATTTTCATGCCCAACTTTAGGATATTACTTGGGACCTTCAGACCTGAGTGGACCACTATGTGGACTTCGTGGCCCTTCTTCTGAAGCCCATCTCCGATTGAACTCAACTGTAGAACGTGGCTCCTGGTCACTAGCGGGAGAAGGAGGATTTTCTTACCAAGTGAGAAGGAAGTCCCCCACACAAGGATTAGGACGAAAATTCCCTTCATCTTGCAACTGGTGAACCTGCAAAGAATTAAGCGATTATGTTTTTCAGCACCTCGTACACAAGTTACTGTCAGGTCGTCACTGCATGTTGGTAACGCATTTAAAGGGACAACTTGGTCGTGGGATTTACCAAGCCAGGAGGATAATGTGCCCTATTTCTTCCATGCGCCGCCACTTGTAGTATCACACTAATGCTGATCTCCGACAACGATTTTCGCCAGTGTTGCGAGGCAGTTTTGGACACTGGCTTGCGAATTACAGGCAGGCCTGAGGTTATACCCCGTTCTAGTGCATTGTTTTTCATTTTCAAATCGTTTTCAATGATCCTCTTTGGAGAAATTGCGGTCCTGCTGGAAGCATTTTTTGTATGGAAAATCAACATAAAATCTTTATACGGGCCGTATCACGCAGGAAAGGGGAGGAGGGCATTTGGAGATGAACATTTCGTACGCCGCAAAATGTAATTAAGTAAGTAGCAGTATGAAAAAGATGAGACGTTCGGGTTAGAATTTACAGGAAGGCATAAGTCTGAACTATTGCCGGGCATAATTCCAGCTCGGGTGGAGCTGAAATGTTGGACAAAACCTCGGCATATGCTCCACCCTCGCGGTTTTGGTGAGACAACCAATACCTCCAGTTCAGTATGAATTCCTTAAACCTAAAACCGGGAAAATGTGAGTACGTACTACATGAACAAAAGACTAACAGACGATATTTTTTTAATTCGCCCTATCAAATTGTTGCCTTACCTTGTTTCAGCAGCTCTCTTTCCACTAGTGAAGGTCTGTTCCAATGCGGTTGAGAACAACTTGACTTTTGAGACGAGAACCAAACATACACATGCTTTATTACCAGCCCAATATGCTCTACTAAAGTCCATTCGTAAATCTTATGTCCGTATCGTTTGCAGGGCTCTGGAGGGCTCTGGTGGGCGAACTATACTGGTCGGATTTCTTAGTGAAGTGAAACCTTAACAGGATTTTTGGCGTTCAGCATTCTCAGTGCAGAAATGAATAAAATTCTTCAGCGAAGTCCTAGTGTCACCCTGGATAGGCCATACTTTGTTTCTGGATATTTCTCATTCATTCTTGGTACATGAGTGGAGGGACACAAAGACAATAACCTGAACATTTCATCCAGATTGGTCGAGAAATAAACCGTACTGAGCGGAAAATGTTCGAGTTCAGTGCACTACGTCAATGTACACAAATGCATGCTAAAAATTTATTTCGTTACCATGGATACTAAAGTGATAAGATCATGGTTGGTTTTGAGGCGAAGTTCAAGAAATCCGACCAGTAGTTCGCCATCCAGATTTCCAAACGATGCAGGCGTAACATTTACGAATGGACTATAGTGTTATAGCATGAAGCCCGTCTCGACGTCTTGACTAGCTCTATAGTGTTAAAAGTTCGATATAAGCCTATTATGCTAGGCTATTGATAAGTGATTTACGGGTCTTTTTAATACATTTAATTCAATCCAACATATATAATTTGGGTCCCATCTTTTATTGAATAAATGTTATTTTTACATGCAATGGTAACCGATTGAATATCCATTGTAGTCACGCACCTGTGAAAAATTCTTCATCCACACTTTGGACACGTTCATCACTTTTCCTCCACGATTATTTCCAACGAATGCCAAAAGCGTAATGCCTAAAACATGTATAGATAAATGTACGAATTACACAATAGTGTCGCTTTTGAACCCTATTTTGCCTCCTACGTGGGCACTGTAGACGACCAGTCTTTCTTGAGGCATGGATGCACGCCAGGTGCTGCTTCTGCAAGTGTCGAAATCCGCATCTTAGCTCCATTTTATAAGGGGCAATAATATTCTTTTTCATAAAGAGATAACTAGGGGTTTTTCGAAAAGCCCCCGAAACGTCATCGCGACTAACGACCCCATTGTTCAACCTCCTGATTACGATGGGATCGAATCGGTCGCGTTGGCGATCTTTCTTTAGGTGGGGGCTTCGCGGAACCCCCCCCCCCCCCCGCCCCCCCCCCCCCCACGTCGCATTGGGCGAGTCGAGACCAAGATGATGGAGCTAAAATGTAGGCAAAAGTGCCGACAGATTTTGGGTTAATCGCTAAAAGGGCAAGTCGTATGAAAACTGTGTCCTTAAAGAACTAAAGAGAGCCACCTCGAAAACATAACCTACTCCTCTGTTTATAATGAACTGACATAAATGGTAGGGTTTCTGTTTCGTTAGTGGTCCGTCTCCATCTAATGGAAAGCAAATCTATTCATACCACTTGTCCTTTAAGTTGAATTGAGCAAGTTTGCTTTTCTCATTGACATGCAGTTTGACACAGAAACAATGGCGCAATCAATTTCAAAACAAATTTAATTCACGCAACTGTTACAAAAGAAATTCTTTCACTATCTAAATAAAACGGGTGTAACATAAATCAACGACCTATTATTTTGTTTTTCTGGGTAGTTTAAGGGTTCTGCACTGACCTGTTTTCATCCAAACTTCCATCAGTTTCCTAACTAATGTTATGCCACATGATGGCCATTGATGTACGAGTGACCTTGGCACTGAATATTGAGAGAAAAATTAACCGCTACATGTCGCAGCAGTAAGGTTTCCCAACCCTACGACGACGTTTATCTATTGTGAACTCTACACAATAGATATGTGAACTCACACAATAGATAAACGTCGTCGTAGGTCACACAATAGATAAACGTCGTCGTAGGGCCTGACCTGGTGGCTGCAAAACCTCGACTGAAATCAGCGCCAAAATAGGTGGCGTCGTAGTTTATTCGCTGTGCATAATGGGACTTGTGAAAAAGCTTCCTATGATTGGCACTGATTTCAGGTGATACGAGCCTTGCCAGATTTGGCGAATCTCTTCAGAATTAGCAGGCGTCTGCGACTGATAAGCCCATACGTAGATGGGTGAATACCGACAGTTGATATTGGCTTCATCGTGTAACTCATTCAGACACTATAGAGAAGAGTCAGATGGGCCAGGTTATGGTTCACAAAGTGGCCGTTAGGTGTCTCTAATTTCTACTAGAACAGTAGCATTGCTCAAATTGCGAAAGGACTATTGTCATCACTGTCAAATTGTGCACCACACCCATTTCCCCAACAGACCCAGTTCCCCCAACTGCATATCACTCACCGCAGTCGACCAACAGGACCCCCTAACTCATCCTGCTGCATAAAGTCGCTACTTAACTCCTGCACCACCCGTACAACCCTGAACTACAACAAACATGTTCAAATTAGGATTTGACTGAGTTATACATGTAACTGCAAGTTTATCATTAGGCGCAATTTGCGAAATCAATTTGTTTTCACTCTTGCAGCGAAAGATTGCGCTGTTGGTTGGAGAGGAACCCTTGATATTGTATCTCTGAGCCGCGCTCTCCGAAGTTGTCCTACTGAAGTCCAAGTCCTGCGACCGCCGCAGACGACAGCAACGAGATCTCGCGAGGAGTTTCCAGAATGCCGCCCGGAAGTTGCGCAGTCTGAAAGCGTAGATGATTGGATTCGCCCCGCTGTTGGCAATTGCTAACAATGCTAACAGAACCCTGACGAAGCCAGTAACAGTGTTTGTGTCATCGCCGACAACCATACTTGTGTCATTTCGGCCACTTAACAAATCAACAGACAAAAATGTTATAAACGGCAGCCAACACAACAAGAACACTAAAACAATAATTGCGATGGTGCCGGTGGCTTTTCGTTCCTTTTTGTACGCCCGCATCACCTTTTTGTCACCTTCACTGCAGTCGATGACGCACGATGATTCGGCGATCCTGGTCGCCTGTTCATGCGCAACTCGTCCGATAACAACATAGAGCGCTATTATGACAACGATTTGAGGCAGAGGAACGCATAGTGTAGTCAACACGTAGTATCCTAACGGCAGAATCACCTTAAAGGTACACGCTTCCTTTAAAGGTACATTGTTCCATAAAAAAGGTAGGATGAAACCTATTCCGACTGCGATTGCCCAGCAGACGCCTATGATACACTTGGCGCGTTTTTTCGTCATGAATTCCTGGTAGGCGAAAGGATAGGCAATGGCTATAAATCGGTCGTACGTTACTGCTGTTAAGTTTGATATAGACGCGTGGAGTAACATTGTAAATCCAGCGAAAGGTACAATGCATTGGTAACTTGATCTGAACAGTTCACAGTCTGGGTACGTCGTTGATAAGATCAGAAAGGGGGCGAACAGACCTACCAAGAGATCACTGAAAGCCAAGCTGCTCACGAAACAGTTAGTCACTGTTTGAAGTTTCTTGTAAAGGAAAATGGCGAGTATCACCATGATGTTACCCGTAACTATCACGACGAACAGGATGACGCTGATGGCGACAATTATTCCCAGCTGAAAATCGGTAATCCCTTGTACCCGGTCGCCCAGGAAGGGCTGTGAGGGGGTGAGCGGAATCATGAAAATCGAATCTTCCGTTCCCTTGTCGTCTGGCTCGCCAGATCCAGTCACGAGCTCTGACGACGACAGATCGGTTGTCGCCATTTATTTCTAATGCCTATATTGAGGAATGTCACACCTGGTAAAAGTCCTTTAGATGCAATCAGTCACGCTAGATTTGTTTTATAACAGACTTAAATTGGTCTATGTCGATGCCAGCAGTCTAGTCTAGTGACTAGGCATTGATACGGTTCACGCGACGCTCGGGGTAACACGGATTGGATTGGATTGGATTGGATATCACTTTCGGTGAGTTCTCCCTCGTGCCAGAATTGACAATGATCCAAATGAAGATTGTGTAATGTCACTATCTATTTCAAACTACTCGTAGAAGACTGGGTCAAGGAAGGAGAGATGCTCCGCGGATATCGATTGCTGCGTGGCTTTGGGCCCGATGACCCAGACGTGTCTCCCTTACTCTGACGACGCCCGGAGAATGCCGACAATATGTGGTGTACCTGAAAATACAAAGGGAAGTTGAGTTAAAGGGACAACTTCGGCATAAGATATGTTGGTTTTTTGTACAAAAACGGCTTCCAGCAGGACCGCAACTTCTCCAAACAGGTCTTTCAACTGCAAAAAAAAACAATGTAACAGCATGGGGCTTAACCGTAGGCCTGCCGCGGCTGAAATTTGCAAGCCATGCCCAAAACTGCCTTCCAACACTGATGAAAATCGTTATCAGAGAACAGCATCAGTGTAATAGTACAAGTGGCGGCACATGGTGTCAAGTCGGCACATTATCCTCCTGGCCAGGTAAATCCCACGCCCAAGTTGTCCCCTACAAATGAATAATCTCACCATCACCCAGAAATTAATGTTCTTCGCACGTATGTTTTCGGCGGGTTTTTAATTCCACAGTCCATTCTAGTGATTGTTCTTCCGATGCATATGTTCAGTACGTCTATATACTTCTAACGTACTCGTAATTGTCTGACAATGTAACGAAAAACACCAGATTTTGTCATATTTGATAGTCACATCACACGTGGCTTGCTTATCTGTCACTGCGATTGGCCACCGCATGAGGAATTTCACGGAAATCACAGACGCGTTATCTTTCAGTAAACAACTATGTGTTTAGCTACAATCTAATAAAGTCCTCTCGTGGTCACTTTGGATGGAAGGTTACCATGGTAACGGTAATAAAGGTCCAGTATTGGCGATAGCGACGCGGAAGGATAACCCAAATATGACTGATTGGTCCGTTTAATTAATTCGGGGCAATAACATAATGTTGAGGGGCTTTTTAAACTGATAGTACAACCATAGACCTACATTTGTTACCTGAAGTTGACTCTCAATCCGGAGAACTCTAATTAGCAGGGAACAGTTGCCCAATCTTTATTATAGACAAACGCCGGAGTTAGCACAACTGAGCGTTATCAATAAATTTCGCTTTACAAAAGCGTTGGGACTTGAAGGGGTACCCGTTCGTAATTACTTTTGGTCCAGTGAAATAGAAATCCACCAATACGCAATGAGTACAAATTTGTTTAAACTTGGTATTCATAGTATTTTTATATATCAGTCTACATAATGACAATGTTGAAATTTATATTTAGTATGTATTTCCGCAATTGGACATTTTTAAATTAAATTACAAATTCAATTTTTTAACGAACGGCGTAGGCCTTTAATGCCAATGTTACTGCTATGAAGCAGTAATGCGTCCAGAATGTGCCAAAATCAAACACTATCGAAATATATAACAAATATTATGTATGATATGAATAAGAAAGTAAAAGTTGGGCAAATAATAATTTATGTATGATTTGAAAAGGAAAGTAAAAGTTGGTCGAGTTCGATTTAGCGCTTAGTAGCTGCTTGTTGAAACCCCAGATTGATTTCTGCGTAGACCAGGATAAAAATGGTCCCAAAAGCGCATTGAGCAAGGTGAGAAACCATGGGAATGCGTTATATAAGAGCCCAACATTATCATTATTATTATTAACGGACTCACTACGGCTTTACTTAAATAGACCCAAGGTATACCCAAGTTCTAATTACTATAGAACTTCAAGATCTAGCAAAAGTGGTGGTGCATGTCAGTAGTCAACCCTTTTAAAATGACAGCCCATTAGTTATTGATGCTGGAGACGAATTACTTACCTTCAATACATTTTGACGCCATCCTATTCCGTAAAATTCACCACTCTAAACGGCTAGGTCGAAATCACTATACTGTTTTTCAGTTTACGGACGATCGTCTTCTCCTGATATACTTCGCACCGATCAGCAGGCGGCGATTCGACAAACAGCAAACCAAACTGCTTTATGAGAAATCTCCATCACCGGAATACTCTTATACGTGCCACTGCTTTCCAATAATCTTGTTAACGGGCGCAGTTTTACTGAACTGAGCAGGAAAGTCGTGATAGCGTCAGCAAACGACCGATTATAATTCGATTTCCTTAAAGGGGTACGCCGTTATTTCACATTTATTTACCGTTGATGACGCCAGCAACGCTGTTCTTATCCATCGCACTTTTTTCCTAGAAACCATTGAGTTTAAATAATGGTTGTAAACGAAGTCTCTGGGTACAGCATGTGCTATATGGTTATTGGTCCAATAACTCCTCGTTCTTGGTGTTGAATGAAAGCAACATTGATAGACTGGTGTTTGCTCACTTCGAGAGGGTTTTCCTCTGATGATGTGATTTTAGACTTTCCTTGAAAACACCATAATTGCCTTCATGTTGCCATTTTATGATCCCGTGAATCATTATCAGATAATTGTTAATATCGGTGCCGGTATATAATGTATGTATCCGCAACACCCCGCCGATACTTTTTGTCAAGGGGTGACCAGAAGCACCAACATCTTGACTAGAACTTGAAATCCTAAAGCAATCAGAACTCCTTCAAAACGAAGAGAATGCCAATTTCAAGGTCAGGTAGGAGTCTCGTCTTTGTTTTCCAGAGAACAGCCTCCCAGGCTTTAAATCTGCATTGACTTCGTTTCGAAGGCGTTCTAATTGCTTAAGGGGTTCAAGCTCTAGCAAAAATGGTAGTACCTATATGATCAACCCAGAGTATTGCGTCAAGTTCTTGTTTTTTGGGTCAAAACCTATGTCAAGAACTACCGACTTCTGCAGGAGGCACTTTTCCCCAAGCCTGTATCGAGAGACTTAGTTACACAGCCATAAATTCTCGTGTCAGACAGCCCCCATAAGTACAAGATAAGAGGAGGCAAGACATGGTGATATATCCTCGAGAAACATCAGTCTACCTACAATATCCCTTTCAACGGAATCAAGAACATCCCATCATACCAGCAATAAACCGGGACCTGGTCATCCTGAACTTCAGGCCAACACTCGGCACTATCCCCCAACACTCGGCACTATCCCCAATAACGTTTCACTGTGCGTTGGGAGGAGGACTGACCCTGTTTTTCGAGGATCGGGCCCAGTAGTTCAAAACAAGTTTTGTCACCCGCACTGGCGTTTATAACGCCAAGTTATTTATGACAAAATCCGCTTGAGACGACCCGCGCGGCCCTTGTGTAAGCTCGAAAACGCCAAAGGAAAGTGTCGCGGTCCTAGGATGACGAAGGATTCAATTATGCGCCGGCCGATAACCTCGGTCTCGACAGAACTGTATACCTTAATCCTTCATTTTAAAATAGGATAGTGATGGATACTTTTTCCGGGAGGGGGGGGGGCATTTTAGACTGTTACATGGGTCGAAAACGTTTTCGGTTGTACCCCAAAGCAACGACTAGAGACTGTCTGCCTTCGTTAGAATTCGGGGCACTTTTCACAGTCTCCACCTGCAAAGGGACTGTTGCACCGTGGACAGAGGTGTGCTCGAAGATTGCAAGTTATTAAAGGGGAACTATAGGCAGAAGCAGTGGGGTTAATTGGCCCTCTACAGGTGCCTAATGCCCAGTAAGTGGTCAATTTTGATTCAGCAGAAAATATATTCCTCGAACAAGGGTAAATAGTTCGACGTCGTGTGAATTAGGAGAGACCCCTATTAGCGACGTGATGAAACTTTGTCATGCCTACCTAGCTGCTGCCTATATCGTCCTTTAAAATGGCCATTTGAAGCATGTCTTCTTCAGTGCATAAACACACAGAAGTTGATTCTTTTCATGAATCAAGACTAGGCCCCCTACAGTATTTTGATTCTATAATTGTCATCATGTTTGTGTAGACGAAAATGTCAAACACAATGCATGTTTCTAGGAAAAAAAATATGACATTTTATATAATATAACGCTTTATTATTCCATTTAAGGGTTGATAATTCCTCCATGGAATATACTACTTCAATCAAATGTAATAAAGTACACACACACATCGAAACAAGTGACCCAAAAAGTTCATTGGCCTCGAGTCGATGTAGGGCACAAGCAAAAAGGTAACAGAAAATTCATCAGTCTGGACAGGCCAAATAAACAGTCTTCTCCCATTTTGAAATGTGTTCTGGATGAAAGCCAGCTTAATTGTGGTTCTTTTCTGAAGTAATTGTAACACTCTAATTATGACTCTAAACCACCGACATCAAATCTGCCTGAGACTTGTTTGGCAAACACGGGGGTCTGAAAAGATAGTAAACATGATTATTCACCCTATAAGAATCATTTTCTAGCTTGCCAATGTGCAGGCATCTATCTAGGTCGAGTAACATTGTTTAACTGGTTGTGACTTTGTCTCTGGTTGTGATTTTGTCTGGGCTGTCATTAGTCTCAGCGGCTCAACCTTGTCCCACTGAGGTAGCACGTATCTAGCGGCAGATCAAGTGACGTCATTTATCTGGTTGTGACTTTGTCTCTGTTGTGATATCATACTTTCAACCACACCAAGGTAACAGGTGGCAGATTGAATGACGTAATTTCTCTGGTTGTTACTTAGTCTCTGGTTGACATAAGTTTCAGCAGCTCAACCACGTCCAACTAAGTAGGCAGGTATCAGCTGCTCGCATAGAAAAAGAAGTTCCGCAGTGCATACATGGTAGGAGGAGAGACAAAGCGATCAAACACCAGCAACCACCTGTCTACAAAGCCTCTTCAAAGTTTCTATAACTATGCTAAGGATGTCATGGAAAAGTCAAGTCAAATACATAATCTTGGCCCTACTCACCTCTAAGATATCTGGTGAAGTTCCCTGGGGTATCTCTGGTCTGCAGTGGTTGGTCTTATTTCTCACTTTTTGACATCCTTGTGGAATAATGTATCACGGAAATAAGAATCAAATTTGCAGATGCAGTGGTTTTAAATTAAGTATTATTTTGCCTCATTCTGTATACAACGTATTATATTTCTATGTAATCTTAGGCAGATTATCAATTTACAGTTCAACAGAAGTTACTCATCTTCCTTATCATATCTGCGTCTAAAATAGAGCTTGTCATGCACAACCAACATCTAACAAGCTATCTCTCAATCCATTACACTCAGATAATGACAGCTGAGACAATGGGTGATATGAATAAAGACTAGCAAATGCTTTTATTCTGGTTTTGTACAGGAAGGCCTAGTGTAAATGTACATTGAGATTTAGATAAAAGCATTTGCTAGTCTTTATTTCCTATCACCCATTGTCACAGCCACCGTTGAAACACTGATAAAACCTGATGAAACCGTGATATGTATCTTTTTGTACTTTTTCTGAGTACGTTTGAGGGACAAGGCGTACAGCATTAAATATCTGTTGGTAAACTTTGCAAATAAAGAAGAAAAGAAGAAAAAAGATATCACTTATCAGAGACAAAGTCACAATCTACCACCTCAGTTCCCAACTTCCTTTCGGACTCGCGAAATCAGTCAGAAATGCATATGGCGCCATCAAGGGCAAAATTTATTCGTCCTGATTACTCTAAAAAAAATTGGCAAATAAAGCCCCTTAGAATATCTTAATAGCACGTAAGTAAACTCCTATATATCTCAGGGACACATATAGACATGCAGCACCGCGTATGAATTGTGAAAGTGTCCATAATTGGCCTTTATTAGTTGACGAAGTTAACTGGTAGAACTGCTGTGTATTGCAGTTTATTTATGTACACTTCTGTGTACATTTATGTACAGAAAGGCAATCCATAGGTTTTAGGTCACTTTCTACTCGTTTTAAAAACAAGACATGACTTGCGACTTCATCTTTATTCTACTTAAAATTGCCATGGTATGATGTTGGGGGGGGGGGGGCGGGGAAGCACTGGAGACTTTGGAAAGGGCTGTCTAAATTTCAGCGGAGTGCCCTTGGCCTTAGCTTCCTGTACAAATGGATTTGGGGAAAATCAGGGTTTTGGGAAGGAGTCTGTGATTGGTCTTTCTTTTTAGTGCCGTAAAAGATCGTAATCCCTCAACGCCCAAGCTAATTCTTCGTATATTTTTTCAGAGTCTGGGTTCATTGGTGCGTGTCTGTCTACTGTGTTGCCGAAGAGTAAAAACTGAATAAATAAAGGTAAATACATGCGCATTGCAATAAACAACTTCTTTTTGGCACTTGTAGGTTTTGAGATGTTGCTTCCTATGTCGCGGGAGTATTCTTCCTCCAAGGGATGAGCAAGATGTTCAGAAATCTTGCAAATCACTCTCATTTATATACTTTTCAATCAATTTTGAAAATATGCATCAACTTTGTGAACTTAATCTGACCTACTTGGCTCTTGCCTATAGTCCCCCTTTAAGCTAGATTGCAATTACCAAATCCAACTTTTCTTTCCAGCTGCTGCCCATCTGTGTGACTGACTATATATAATGATGGCCGACCTGAAATCAACCGTGGAACAAGAAGCTGTTTCGAGTGGCCTGACAGAGTCTCCAGGAGAACCGGTCGAGGCTGTAACTTTTCGAGTAGCGACAGGAGAGGCTGTGAATGAGGTGATGTTCAGTGGGCAGCCAAATGATGACATTAGTGTTCCTCTGGAGGGAGTGACTGACACTGATAGTAACAAAACAACTGAAATGGCAAACTTGGCTGATGTTTCTCCTGAAAATCACCTCGATTTAGGAAAGACAGTGGAAGGGACTCGTGAAAAAGTTTCCCCCTGTGGGACTCCAGAAAATGATCCAGATCAGAAGGATTTGCCGTGTCTTGATACTTTCGACAGACCAGAGTCAGGGAAAATGATGGAGGGAGCTCCGGATGCTGCAGTTTCTTGTGAGATGTCAGAAAGTAATCCAGCTGGGTCTGAAAAGGCGCCCAAAGTGTCTACTTCTGCCAAACGTAAAACAATCCGTCCGGTTAAGTACGGTAGACATGGAAAAGATGGCGAGGAATCGTGTCTGTTCAAAGCTTTGTCGAGTGGTGAGACAGTACGAAGCAAAAGCGTGGGGCAGAAAGATGGAACTCCATCTAGCAGACGACAGAGACGTCCCGTTGTTAAGAAATCAGGAATGGATTCAGATTCGTCTGACGAAGATGATCAAGATGTTGATGTCGTTGAAGATGTTGAAGGAACGGAGGAGACTGTGTCGGAGTCTAATGCCCCGGATGGTGATGAGAGTTTCAAGAATGAAGGAGCTGGTACCAGTGGTGCTACAGCACTATCCCCTCGTCGTGGGCGCCGAGTAAGAAAAAGACGGGCATCGTTGGAAGACATGGTTTCTAGAGACAGTACACGTCAAAGTTCTGTTAAGAAGGGGAAAAGAGATTTTGAGACTGATTTGGACTTGGACATTGAAAAGAAGACGAAGTATAAAGAGGAGATTCCAGACGAGTTACAAAAAATGATCAGAAGTGTTGAAATTGAAGCTAAAAAACACAAGCTTCCTACTGTTACTTGTCCAAAATGTCAGAAAGATTACAATCGGGCGTACATCAGGCAACATATTTTGAACAAACATTGTCCGAAAAACACTCTATATGAGGACAGGAAATTTAAATGCGACGAATGTGATAAAAGATTTCTTTCGAAGGGCTCGCTGAAATATCACATGAATGTTCACATGCCTCAAAAACCCTTTGTCTGCGACCAGTGTGGTTCGAGTTTCACTCAAAAGGGAAACATGGTTGCGCACAAGAAAATTCACATGCGCCAAGACGGTGTGAAGGACTACGTATGCGCTGACTGTGGTAAACAGTTTAATTCGAAGCGCTACTGGGAGGGTCATTTGAAATTTCACGCGGGTATTTACATGTTCAGTTGCGAAATTTGCGACCGTGCCTTCCTTCAGAAGGATGGATTAAAGTCGCACATGAAAACGCATGCTGATATCAAACCGTTCATGTGCGATATTTGTGGGGAGGGCCTGTCCTCTATTGGCACGCTGAAGAATCATAAACTGATTCACACCGGTGAAAAGCCTTTCGAGTGCCCAACTTGTCAGTTGCGTTTCCGTAACAAGACGACGTATAACCGCCATTTGACCGTTCATTCCGACGCCCGACCTTACAAATGTGACATCTGCGGCTTGACGTTTAAATTCCCGCTGTATTTATCGCGTCATAAGCTCATCCACACTGATGAGAAAAAATACCCCTGTACGGAGTGTGAGAAATCCTTTAAGCGTCGCGAACATCTGAAACTGCATCAAAGGATTCATACCGGGGAGAAGCCGTATGTTTGTGGATATTGCGCGAAAAGGTTCACTCAGTCCTGCAGTATGCGCCAACATGAAAAGTCCCACTTAAAAAAGAACGACGTAAAGTTATCAGCAGAGGAGTTGGAACGATTAAGTACACGTAATGCTGATGTTGAATTAACTGGTGTCTATGTTGATGATGAGAGTGAGAGGGTTAACAGAGTGAATATTTTGCGCAAGGGTGGCATTAAAGGAGGACGTGGGAAAGCGCTGCTCATGACGAAGCAGGTGTTAAAGGATGAGACGTATTATGATAATGTCGAGGAGAAGGAGACATCCACTAGCAGTGATGATTCAAGCAGCAGTGATATGTCGGGCGCAGATTCTGACGATTATGACAATGATGACGTAACTGAAGATGTCGTTCCTGAAACTCCTGCGGAAGCTTTCATAAGTTTGCATGTGGGTGGCAAAATTGATCGAAAGTGGTCTGCCGGTACCACCACAGCAAATCCAGATGACATTTATGTCGGTTCTCAAGCTGACTCGACTGTAGGCCAAAACAAACAAAGATGGGTTCCCGGTATGGATAACCCCACTAGTGTGCCTCAAGATGTCATGAAAAATGAAGACATAGTTTACAGCGAAGTGGTCGTACCCAGCAATGCAAATGAAGTAGAGATACAGACTTGCGCAACTGAAGAAATAGTGACACAGAATCCTAATGCGACAAGAATCGTCATACCAGATACGCATACTGTGACTTTCGGAGACGAGGAGAGGCTTATCTACTTGCTGATTGATTCAGAGAATGGCCCGATGCCGGTCGTATTGGACAGGAATGATATGCAGAAACAGGGACTCGCGGATTCAAACGTCACGTTTGTGATAGCAGGTGATGAGCCGGAAACTTCGAATATCATCACTGAGCAACAAGAAAGCGGGATGCAGACGCGCCCAGTTGTTTCTGAGGCATCACTTGATGCAATACCTTTACAAATGCAGACCACAAATATCGGAACTATACCGAATATCGGAACAATTGAAATGGTTCAGTCTGCACCAGTTACTACGGTTCCTTTGGAAAACGTTCTTGACACATCGACAAAAACCTCGGTACCAAATGTAGTCGCGGAAAGTTGGGATGAACTTTCTGCAGCCTGTGCCTTGGTTGAATCGTCGTTATCGAGACCAAGTTCGGGCGCAGGTTTCCCCGTCTCCAATGAAAGCGCGGTGCAGGTAGAACCAGCCCAACCCGTGACCTCTCCATTTGTCATTGTTAAGTCTGAAGGAACAAGCCTAGACGCACAGACGGGTATCATGATCAAAGATGAAGTTGTTGAGGTGCGGCAGACTGCAAACCCGCCGGCTTCTTTTCAGAATGAATTGGCCACAACAGAAATTGAAAACGATAATGAGGATAGTTCAATTGACTCCAAACCAATTCAAGTTATTTCACCCAGTTCGACAAAACCACCACTGCAGCAGCTGAGCAGTGCAACTCCACAAGTGTCTGCCACAGATGAAACTCAGTGTGAAGTGATACCAAAATCTGAAGCCCAAGATATTGAAAAAAGCAACGAAAGTTTGGTTGGAACGGGAAAGTCTGCCACAACAGCGATTGACATTGCAGAGGAGAAGTCCAAGTTAGAGGCTGCTCAGTCTCTTGCCAGGATGATAAACGAGCCTGGGCCACGTCCAACCCTCTCCTTAGAAACTCCTGAGAAAACTTCCGCTGCAGCAGACCTGTCTGGCTCCAAGGAACTCGGCGATATTGAGACTGCAGATGAAGATGTGAAACTGGAACCATCCGTAAGTTCTCCTGAGCCCGGGTCGTCCCGAAAGAAGTCGTCAAGACTGTCCAACGAACCAAAACGCACGTACACAACAAGAAGGAAAATAAAGGAGAAGCCAGAGTATACGCAAGTAACAGACGGTATCGACTGCGATTTAAAAACTGGGAAATGTTTCTCTTGTAATAAAGTCTTCCAAAGTCCGTCGTATCTCCGCCACCATGTCCTGATGCATAAAGGTATCAACCTCTATAGCTGCGAGGAGTGCGGTCGCAGTTTCCCCTGTGCGACGAATTTGAAAACCCACATGTCGAAGCATTTTCCCGAGGCGAAGAAGGGTTTCCTCTGTTCGGTTTGTGGAACAGAAGTGGCGACGAAAGCCAATTTAGATAATCATATGCGAATTCACACGCGAAAGGAAGGTGAAAAAGATTTCAAATGCAACATCTGCGGGAAAGGTTTCAACTCGCGTGTCCATTTTACAGGACATATGAAAATGCACAAAGGCACTTATTTGGCAGTTTGTCAGATTTGTGGTCACAAGTTTGCGACGAGGCATGCGCTAAAAATGCATATGAAAAGCCACAGTGATGTTAAGGATTATATCTGTGACGTGTGTGGTAAAGCTGTAAAGACTCCATTGACGCTGCGCAATCATAAACGTATTCATACCGGTGAGCGTCCGCATCAATGTCCGACGTGTGACCGCGCCTTCCGCGATCGGTCAACAATGATACGTCATCAGTCGCTCCATTCGGAAGACCGGCCCCATGTATGCGAAGTCTGCGGTCTCAGTTTCAAATGGAAATTATATCATACGCGACACAAACTTGTCCATTCCACCGAAGCAAATTTTGAGTGTCCTACCTGTGGAAAACGATTTAAACGGAAAGAACATTTGAAGTTACATGTCCGCATTCACACCGGTGAAAAGCCCTACACGTGCAAATATTGTGAAATGACATTTACCCAGACATCGAGTCGCCGTACCCATGAAAAAACACACATCAAGGCCGAAAAGATTGAACAGAAGGAAGGAACTGATGTGCATGTCTTGAAAATTTGGTAGGGTGAAGGGGCTTGTGAACACAAAAGGCACTGAAGCCTTTTCTCTTGAAATTGTTGGCCAGTCTATACAGGGTGGCCCAGAATTATTTTCCCTCATACAATGGATACACAATAGAATTCTATTGTCCAATGGAAAATAATTCTGGGCCACCCTGTAGTGGAAGTTGGGGAATTATATGCCTGCCACAAATGTGTTGATATTTCTACATGTACTTTGCTGTTAAGTTTTCTTTGAAGAATTATCAAATGTAAGAATGAATTACCTTGGCTCAACATATTTTCATTGTTTTGAACTTATAAATAAAGGAGTGGTTGTTATATTTCTAAAAATATATTTGTGGTCCTTGCTTCCAATTTCTTTCAATGTTGCACTGGAAGGGAGACGTTCTATGTCTTGTAGGGTGTTGAGCACCCCTTGATACAGGACCAAGAACACCTGGTCTTGGAATACAAACACCAGGGTAAAACCAGTCTCCTCTTCAAAGACTTGTGAGTACAGGAGACACTAGTTTTGATAGAAGGGGACTATTCTTCCTTCTACACCAGTCACAAGCTGTGAAAGACAGGAGACCCACGTTTTGATAGACAGGGGACTATTCTTCCTTCTACACCAGCCACAGGCTGTGAAAAACTTAAGATCAAGTTGTGAAAGACAGGAGACACCAGTTTAGATAGACAGAGGACTATTCTTCCTTCTACACCAGCCACAGGCTGTGAAAAACTTAAGATCAAGTTGTGGAAGACAGGAGACACTAGTTTTGATAGACAGAGGACTATTCTTCCTTCTACACCAGCCACAGGCTGTGAAAAACTTAAGATCAAGTTGTGGAAGACAGGAGACACTAGTTTTGATAGCCAGAGGACTATTCTTCCTTCTACACCAGCCAAAGGCTGTGAAAGACAGGAGAGCAAGTTGTGGAAGGCGGGAGACCCAAGTTTTGATAGACGGAGGACTATTCTTCCTTCTTCACCAGCCACAAGCTGTGAAAGACAGGAGAGCAAGCTGTGAAAGACAGGAGACACCAGTTTTGATAGACAGAGGACAATCTTCCTTCTTCACCAGCCACAGGCTGTGAAAGACAGTTGTGAAAAACAGGAGACACTAGTTTTGATTGACAGAGGACTATTCTTCCTTCTACACCAGCCACAGGCTGTGAAAGACAGGAGACCAAGTTGTGGAAGACGGGAGACCCATGTTTCGAAGGAGAGGGGACTATTCTTCCTTCTGCACCAGCCACAAGCGGTGAAAAACTTAAGATCAAGTTGTGAAAGACTGGAGACACTGGTTTTGATAAATATAGGACTATTCTTCCTTCGACACCAGCCACAGGCTGTGAAAGACTTAAGATCAAGTTGTGGGAGACGAAAGACCCATGTTTCGAAGGAGAGGGGACTATTATTCCTTCTACACCAGCCACAAGCGGTGAAAGACAGGAGACCAAGGTTTGGAAGACCGGACACCCAAGTTTCGATAGACAGGGGAATCTTCCTTCTACATCAGCCACAACCATACCACCTGTTTCACCAGGCATAGGTAGAGAGAGGCAGATGGCCTATACCTTTGCCACACTGCCACATGCTGGCATAGACAGGGGACAAAATCCTCCTGAATCACCAGCAACATGCTGTGAAAGACAGCGGACTATTCCTCCTGCTTGCAATGTAAAAGACAGCGGAATGTTTTACCGGTTGTGAAGGTCCTGTGAAAGACCGAATTTGTACCTCTTCCTTCATCAGCTACTGGTTGTGAGATACCGGGGACTATACCTCCAGCTTCACCAGCCAAATGTTGTTTAATAGAGAGACAGGGGGCAAGTTTTGAAAGACATGAACTATACCCCTGCTACACGAGCTGCTAGTTCTGAAAGACAACATCTGGCTTGAGAAGCAAAAGGGATCGGTCTTTCACAACCAGTGGTATAACCCCCTGTCTTTCACAACCTGAAGACGGTGAAGGAGGAGAAGGCATAGTCCCCTAGCTGTCTTTAACAACATGTGGCTTGTGTAGCAGAATGCATAGTCCCCTGCCTCTAACAGCCTGTGGCTTGTGACGCAGGATGTATAGTCCCCTCAGCACTCAACCAGTGCCTAGTGAAACAGAAGGTACAAACCGACGGTCATTACAACCACTGGTATCGATCCCTGTCTTTCACAACTAGCGACTGGCGCAACAGTAGGAAGTCTCCTGTCTTTCAGAACGTACGACTGGTGTAGAAGGAAAAATAGTCCCATGTTTTTCACAGCCTGCTCCCCTGCCTTTCAAGACTCGGGTCTCCTGTCTCTACAACTAATTGGTCCCCTGTTTTTTTACAACTTGCGACTGGTGCAGAAGGAACCTGTCGTTCATAGCTCACTCCCCTGTCTTTCAAAACTCGGGTATCCGGTCTTCGACAACTTGGTCCCCTGTCTTTATGTGGTAAAGGAAGAGGAGACATAGTCCTCGGTCCTCACAGTATTATTCGCGAAGCAGGGTGTATAAATCCCTGCCTGTCACAACCTGTGGCTGGTGTAGCAGGACGTACAGTACTTGGTCCCTGACAATATGTGATTCGCGAAGCAGGTTGTATTAATCCCTGCGCGCCTATCACAGCCTGTGATTGGTGTAGCAGGAGCTATAGTCCTGGGTCCTTCACAACATATGATTCGTAAAGCAGGGTGTATAAATCCCTGCCTATCACAGCCTGTGACTGGTGTAGTAGGAGCTATAGTCCTCGGTCCTTCACAACATGTGATTCGTAAAGCAGGTTGTATGAATCCCTGCCTATCACAGCCTGTGGCTGAGTCCTCATTCCCTCACAACATGTGATTCGTGAAGCAAGGTGTATTAATCCCTGTCTCTTACAACCTGTAGCTTGCGTAACAGGCGGTATAGTCCCCTGTATATCTCACAAACTATATGGCAGGATGTATAAATCATGGTCTTTCACAACCATTCGTAAAGCCCCCTGTCTTTCACAACTTGCTGCTGGTCAGCAGGAGTCGTCTCCTCTTCTTTAGAACTCGTGGTTGGTGTAGCAGGAAGAATAGTCCGTCATTCAAAATTTGCCCTGCCTCTCTAACCAACCTGTGGCTGCTGAAGCCGGATGTTTCGTTCCCCGTCTCTCTGTACGTGTGGCTGGTAAAGCAGGAGACATAAATCAGAGTCCTTCACAACCAGTGGTATAGTCCCCAGTCACAGCATGTACTGGTGTGAAGGAGGAAGTGTCTTGTCCGTCAGAACCTGCGGCTGGTGTAACAGGGAGAATAGTCTGTCAAATTTTGCTCTCCTGTCTCTCTCTAAACAACCTGTGGCTGCTGAAGCTGGATATTTCGTCCCCTGTCTCTCACTGCTTGTGGCTGGTGTAGCATAAATCCGAGACTTTTACAACCAGTGCTATAAACCAGTGTCTTTCACAACATGCTATTGATGAGCAGGAGGAAGTGTCCTGTCCTTCAGAATTTGTGTCTGGTGTAGCAGGAAGAATAGTCCGCCATTCAAACTTCGCTCCCCTCTCTCTCTCTAAACAACCTGTTGCTGCTAAAGCTGGATGTTTATTCCCCTGTCTTTCACAACCTGTGGCTGGTGTAGAAGGAAGAATAGTCCGTCATTCAAACTTCGCTCCCCTGTCTGTCTCCACACAACCTGTGGCTGCTGGAGCTTGATGTTCCTGTCTCTCTGTACTTACGACTGGTGAAGCAGGAGGAAGTGTCCCGTCCTTCAGAACTTGTGGCTGGTGTAGCAGGAAGAGTAGTCCGTCATTGAAAATTTGCTCCCCTGTCTTTCACAACCTGTGGCTGGCGTAGAAGAAAGAATAGTCCGTCATTCAAAATTTGATCCCCTGTCTTTCACAACCTGCAGTTGTTGCAGCAGGAGTTCATCTCCTGTGGCTGGTGTAGCAGGAAAAATAGTCCATCATTCAAAATCTGCTCCCCATTGCTCTAAACAACCCGTTGCTGCTGAAGCTTGATGTTCCTGTCTCTCTGTACTTGCGACTGGTGAAGCTGGCGAAAGTGTCCTGTCCTTCAGAACTTGTGGCTGGTGTAGCAGGAAGAGTAGTCCGTCATTGAAAATTTGCTCCACTATATCTCTGAACAACCTGTTGCTGCTAAAGCTGGATGTTAGTTCCCCGTCTTTCACAACCTGTGGCCGGCGTAGAAGGAAGAATAGTCCGTCATTCAACATTTGATCCCCTGTCTTTCACAACCTGCAGTTGTTGCAGCAGGACATCTCCTGTGGCTGGTGTAGCAGGAAAAATAGTCCATCATTCAAAATCTGCTCCCCGTCGCTCTACACAACCTGTGGCTGCTGAAGCTTGATGTTCCTGTCTCTCTGTGCTTGCGGCTGGTGAAGTTGGAGGAAGTGTCCTGTCCTTCAGAACTTGTGGCTGGTGTAGCAGGAAGAGTAGTCCGCCATTCAAAATTTGCTCCCCGTCTTTTACAACCTGTGGCTGGTGTAGCAGGAAAAATAGTCCATCATTCAAAATCTGCTCCCCGTCGCTCTACACAACCTGTGGCTGCTGAAGCCTGATGTTCCTGTCTCTCTGTACTTGCGACTGGTGAAGCTGGAGGAAGTGTCCCGTCCTTTAGAACTTGTGGCTGGTGTAGCAGGAAGAATAGTCCGTCATTCAAAATTTGCTCCCCTGTCTTTCACAACCTGCAGTTGTTGCAGCAGGAGGACATCTCCTGTGGCTGGTGTAGCAGAAAAAATTGTCCATCATTCACAATCTGCTTCCCGTCGCTCTACACAACCTGTGGCTGCTGAAGCTTGATGTTCCTGTCTCTCTGTACTTGCGACTGGTAAAGTTGCAGGAAGTGTCCTGTCCTTCAAAACTTGTGGCTGGTGTAGCAGGAAGAGTAGTCCGTCATTGAAAATTTGCTCCCCTGTCTTTCACAACCTGCAGTTGTTGCAGCAGGAGGACATCTCCCGCGGCTGGTGTAGCAGGAAAAATAGTCCATCACAAAATCTGCTCCCCGTCGCTCTACACAACCTGTGGCTGCTGAAGCTTGATGTTCCTGTCTCTCTGTACTTGCGACTGGTGAAGCTGGAGGAAGTGTCCTGTCCTTCAGAACTTGTGGCTGGTGTAGTAGGAAGAGTAGTCCGTCATTGAAAATTTGCTCCCCTGTCTTTCACAACCTGTGGCTGGTGTAGAAGGAAGAATAGTCCGTCATTCAAAATTTGCTCCCAGTCTTTCACCACTTGCAGTTGTTGCAGCAGGACATCTCCTGTGGCTGGTGTAGCAGGAAAAATAGTCCGTCATTCAAAATTTGCTCCCCCGTCTTTCACAACCTGTGGCTGGCGTAGAAGGAAGAATAGTCCGTCATTCAAAATTTGCTCCCATGTCTTTCACAACCTGTGGCTGGCGTAGAAGGAAGAATAGTCCGTCATTCAAAATTTGCTCCCCCGTCTTTCACAACCTGTGGCTGGCGTAGAAGGAAGAATAGTCCGTCATTCAAAATTTGCTCCCATGTCTTTCACAACCTGCAGTTGTTGCAGCAGGACATCTCCTGTGGCTGGTGTAGCAGGAAAAATAGTCCGTCATTCAAAATTTGCTCCCCGTCTTTCACAACCTGTGGCTGGTGTAGAAGGAAGAATAGTCCGTCATTCAAACTTCGCTCCCCTGTCTGTCTCCACACAACCTGTGGCTGCTGGAGCTTGATGTTCCTGTCTCTCTGTACTTACGACTGGTGAAGCAGGAGGAAGTGTCCCGTCCTTCAGAACTTGTGGCTGGTGTAGCAGGAAGAGTAGTCCGTCATTGAAAATTTGCTCCCCTGTCTTTCACAACCTGTGGCTGGCGTAGAAGAAAGAATAGTCCGTCATTCAAAATTTGATCCCCTGTCTTTCACAACCTGCAGTTGTTGCAGCAGGAGTTCATCTCCTGTGGCTGGTGTAGCAGGAAAAATAGTCCATCATTCAAAATCTGCTCCCCATTGCTCTAAACAACCCGTTGCTGCTGAAGCTTGATGTTCCTGTCTCTCTGTACTTGCGACTGGTGAAGCTGGCGAAAGTGTCCTGTCCTTCAGAACTTGTGGCTGGTGTAGCAGGAAGAGTAGTCCGTCATTGAAAATTTGCTCCACTATATCTCTGAACAACCTGTTGCTGCTAAAGCTGGATGTTAGTTCCCCGTCTTTCACAACCTGTGGCCGGCGTAGAAGGAAGAATAGTCCGTCATTCAACATTTGATCCCCTGTCTTTCACAACCTGCAGTTGTTGCAGCAGGACATCTCCTGTGGCTGGTGTAGCAGGAAAAATAGTCCATCATTCAAAATCTGCTCCCCGTCGCTCTACACAACCTGTGGCTGCTGAAGCTTGATGTTCCTGTCTCTCTGTGCTTGCGGCTGGTGAAGTTGGAGGAAGTGTCCTGTCCTTCAGAACTTGTGGCTGGTGTAGCAGGAAGAGTAGTCCGCCATTCAAAATTTGCTCCCCGTCTTTCACAACCTGTGGCTGGTGTAGCAGGAAAAATAGTCCATCATTCAAAATCTGCTCCCCGTCGCTCTACACAACCTGTGGCTGCTGAAGCCTGATGTTCCTGTCTCTCTGTACTTGCGACTGGTGAAGCTGGAGGAAGTGTCCCGTCCTTTAGAACTTGTGGCTGGTGTAGCAGGAAGAATAGTCCGTCATTCAAAATTTGCTCCCCTGTCTTTCACAACCTGCAGTTGTTGCAGCAGGAGGACATCTCCTGTGGCTGGTGTAGCAGAAAAAATTGTCCATCATTCACAATCTGCTTCCCGTCGCTCTACACAACCTGTGGCTGCTGAAGCTTGATGTTCCTGTCTCTCTGTACTTGCGACTGGTAAAGTTGCAGGAAGTGTCCTGTCCTTCAAAACTTGTGGCTGGTGTAGCAGGAAGAGTAGTCCGTCATTGAAAATTTGCTCCCCTGTCTTTCACAACCTGCAGTTGTTGCAGCAGGAGGACATCTCCCGCGGCTGGTGTAGCAGGAAAAATAGTCCATCACAAAATCTGCTCCCCGTCGCTCTACACAACCTGTGGCTGCTGAAGCTTGATGTTCCTGTCTCTCTGTACTTGCGACTGGTGAAGCTGGAGGAAGTGTCCTGTCCTTCAGAACTTGTGGCTGGTGTAGTAGGAAGAGTAGTCCGTCATTGAAAATTTGCTCCCCTGTCTTTCACAACCTGTGGCTGGTGTAGAAGGAAGAATAGTCCGTCATTCAAAATTTGCTCCCAGTCTTTCACCACTTGCAGTTGTTGCAGCAGGACATCTCCTGTGGCTGGTGTAGCAGGAAAAATAGTCCGTCATTCAAAATTTGCTCCCCCGTCTTTCACAACCTGTGGCTGGCGTAGAAGGAAGAATAGTCCGTCATTCAAAATTTGCTCCCATGTCTTTCACAACCTGTGGCTGGCGTAGAAGGAAGAATAGTCCGTCATTCAAAATTTGCTCCCCCGTCTTTCACAACCTGTGGCTGGCGTAGAAGGAAGAATAGTCCGTCATTCAAAATTTGCTCCCATGTCTTTCACAACCTGCAGTTGTTGCAGCAGGACATCTCCTGTGGCTGGTGTAGCAGGAAAAATAGTCCGTCATTCAAAATTTGCTCCCCGTCTTTCACAACCTGTGGCTGGCGTAGAAGGAAGAGTAGTCCGTCATTGAAAATTTGCTCCCCGTCTTTCACAGCCTGTGGCTGGTGTAGAAGGAAGAATAGTCCGTCATTCAAAATTTGCTCCCATGTCTTTCACAACCTGCAGTTGTTGCAGCAGGACATCTCATGTGGCTGGTGTAGCAGGAAAAATAGTCAATCATTCAAAATCTGCTCCCCGTCGCTCTACACAACCTGTGGCTGCTGAAGTTGGATGTTCCTGTCTCTCTGTACTTGCGACTGGTGAAGCTGGAGGAAGTGTCCTGTCCTTCAGAACTTGTGGCTGGTGTAGAGGAAGAGTAGTCCGCCACTCAAAATTTGCTCCCCGTCTTTCACAACCTGTGGCTGGTGTAGCAGGAAAAATAGTCCATCATTCAAAATCTGCTTCCCGTCGTTCTACACAACCTGTGGCTGCTGAAGCTTGATGTTCCTGTCTCTCTGTACTTGCGACTGGTGAAGTTGGAGGAAGTGTCCCGTCCTTCAGAACTTGTGGCTGGTGTAGCAGGAAGAGTAGTCCGCCACTCAAAATTTGCTCCCCGTCTTTCACAACCTGTGGCTGGTGTAGCAGGAACAATAGTCCATCATTCAAAATCTGCTTCCCGTCGTTCTACACAACCTGTGGCTGCTGAAGCTTGATATTCCTGTCTCTCTGTACTTGCGACTGGTGAAGCTGGAGGAAGTGTCCCGTCCTTCAGAACTTCTGGCTGGTGTAGCAGGAAGAGTAGTCAGTCATTCAAAATTTCCAGCCCTGTCTTTCACAACCTGTGGCTGGTGTAGAAGGAAGAATAGTCCGTCATTCAAAATTTGCTCCACTGTCTTTGCAGTTGTCGCAGGAGCAGGAAAAATAGTCCATCATTCAAAAACTGCTCCAGGTCGCTCTTCACATCCTGTGTCTGCTGAAGCTGGATGATTAGTCTCCCGTCTCTCACAACATGTGGCTGGTGCAGCAGAAGGTCATTTGTTTCTAACAACCTGTGGCTGGTAGGAGGTATTGAATGAACTCAACCGAAAAAATCTTGTTTTGCAACTTTATTTTTGCATAGAAATCTGCTAAAAAATTAGCACAACAGCAAATCTGAAGGCTGGTTCACAACTCCGTCACCAACTTGAGCTTATGGAAGTTTTGCATACTACCTGTTAAAAGTCTCAATCATGAGGTTTGCAGTAGAATACATTGAAGTCCAATCATAAACGTTCTCCAGTTTGTGCTCCAGAGCCCTAAATGATACACGCACAACATTTACGAATGGACTGCAGTTGATGACCAGGCTGTGTACCAACCTTTGACATGTTAATCCTCATGACTTATAGTGAGTTATTTGTACAAAACACTGCCACAGTATCTCAGGACAATCCTTTAAGGACATAGCTAAGTCTTTTTAAAATAATGTTAGCACAGGGCAGATTTTCAAAACCAAAACCAGTTATACCAAAATATGTTTTAACATCAAATGAGAATTTCTAACATTCATATCTGAGCTTTCTGCATATCTAACTTCGTCACCTTTTAGGAAAATCGTTTTCTCTAAATTGACAATGGACAGAACTTAGGGACTTGCCTCTCCATTTCAACATGATCAATAATTTGCCAATCCCTAATTCAAATTCCTTAAACCAAGTGAATAAAAATTCCTCAACCGATAACAGATTCAAAATGAAAATTCTATCACCACACAGAAGTCGACAACACATCAACTTACATAAGTAGATTTTATTTTTCCTTCAAAATACCTTTAAACTAACTAAGCTATTTTTTGTATCTATAACTTGATGAATCTAAAGACAAATTCTAGAAAAGCCTTGAACAATTTTAAATCGTTATCATAACATATTGCTTCGATGTTTTGAAAGTGTCCAATCTTTCGGGACAACGGGCTACAGTTCATCTGGGTTCTTCAAAATCTAACTACAATTTCTAGAATGTTTTAACTGTGGTTGGTTGCTCTAAAATCATATCCAATGACATATAAACATGACAATACATGTAAAACTATACATGTAGTTCTGTCAGAGTCCTTCCGAAGAATTCAATTTAAGAAAACCACAGTACACCATGGTAGATATCAGACTTAATACCCGAAATTAAATTTTTTTAAACAGCTGTGGTAATCATCAATTTCATCTCATCTAAAGCAAATTGTACAGCATATTGTTTCCACTGAACTGATATTTGTAACTTCCTGATGAATTTTAAAGTTTTTAACAAGAAATTTCCACAAACATACAACACGTTCAATTTTATCTGGAATGTATCTCTTTATGTAATCAACACAGTGACCATGGCGACCAACTTGTAAACAAAATAATGGAAGAGAAAGAAAGTGAAATAAAAAGTAAACCACTGAAGTAGACTTAACTAAATACTGCTTGTGAAATATACGGAAGTTTGAACTAATAATGTTATTGATAGACAGTTCACTGCTTATTACAAGGAACAGGTGACAGGTGTGCCTAGACAAGCTTAAACATGCTGACACAGTATATTTAGAAACTGCTACTTTAAAGGGGGACTATAGGACTATAGCTGGGGTCCGACCTGGTGGAGATGGTTTTCAGGTGAGATATCATGCAGGGTACACCGACTGGTCTTCTTCATCACAATACATATTCCTCACACAGGGCATGAATAGTGGTGATGTACTGTGAGACAGCTGAGATGCCTATCAGCAAATTTGAGCAACTTAATCTGGCCAACCTGACTCCTTCAGTCCCCCTTTGAAAAAAACACCTGGCAAGTTTACAGTTAACAGTAATTCTTTACATGTGTACGCCCAGTTTACAGTAATTCTACTCACATATGCACAGAGTTTACAGATGTGTACCAGCTTTGTCTATTACAGATGGCTTGTCAAACAAAACACCCAAACTTAGGAATACATACTATACTTTTCTATTAAGCACTTTTGTTATAGCACCAAAAGAGGCAATATTTGGGTCTGAAGAAAACGTGTGGAAAACAGGAAAAGAATACTCCTCAATAGGCGGTAACAAAATAGGGAAAATGATGTGTTTTTTATGCCAGTGAGATGAGATGTTTGGATGGGAAGATACAATGAAAAGTATGAGGAAAATAATCTTATAATTCTTCCTTGGCGCTCTTGCCAAAGGACACTGTGGCGTGTTCCTTCATAAATTTTTTCATGCCATCGGCATCTCTCTCACCCTCAAATTTAATTGGATTATCTTTGTTATTACTCGGTGCAAAGTATATAGTTGGGAAACCAGAGACCTCGTACTGTCCTGGCGCATCATTTGCCGTAGAGTCTATTTTTGCTATAACGAGATTCTTTTCGGAAGATAACTCTTTTGCCATTTTGTCATAGATGGGCGCCAGTGATTTACAATGGCCACACCAGGGGGCGTAAAATTCGATGAGCGCATCTTTCGTTTTGTCGTTGACAATGTCTTCGAAGGATTTTCCGACGACTACTTTTACGTTTCCTTGTTTCTTCGGGACGGGTTGGGACTTGATCATAGGTTTCAATTCACCTGAAACAGAATAAAGTGGTTAGAAATTCTAGTCGGCAAAGAGTCTTCCTGTTCCAGGCAAATTAGCTCTTCTCATGCATCACAGATTTCACGCATTGGAGTCCCTGAATATGTCAGCCATGAAATTCCGCCATTCCGACAAACTTTTGCCATTTCAACACATGAGGCACTCATCTGGAAAGAGGTGAATTACGGCAACTTGTTTTCTTCTAATCGCAAACCCGGCGATCTCGTTGCCACAAAAATATACAAGTCACGCCGACTTCATTGCTCAATCTTTATCCGTACTCACCATCTTTAAACTTTTTCAGGAACGCCCTGATTTCCGATGAATCGAACCCATCCTCCATCGGCGCCATCGGATATTTCTTCTCCTTCTCGTCGAAGCAACCGATATTCATGTCTTCGCCAGAGTCGTCAAATTTGAAGTCTCGGAACATCGTGCTCATGCCATCTTCATCGGCGACGGCAAACGTGATGTCACGGAAGTCTTTGGCGATTTCCGCAATTTTGAGCCTCCATAGTTGCGTAGCTAAAGTTTAGGGAAGGATTTCATTAGAACGAGAAGCAAAGTTCACATACAACAAAACAAAAATTGGTTCGATAACATTGCATCCTTTTTTATCGGACATAGTATCTGATTAATTGGAATGAGAATGTATTGTCTAAACAATATTCATAGGCAATGCACTATTGATGAAATGGAAGTTTTTCTTTTTATGTTGGAAGGTAGGGCATCAAAAGAATGATCTTACAGGAAAATGTTAGTTTAAAATAAAACCATAAATGATAGAAGAAGTTACTCCTACTTTCACCACAGACTGCCAAGGCCAAAAAGGCATTTACTGCAATCCTCGATATTTTGTCAAATTTCAAAAAGCGAGCATGGAGTTCTGATGTACATAACATGAACAAAATTCAGAATCTGAGAGAAAGAAAAGGGAGAAAGAAAAGAGAGAAAGATGAAATGGCCAGGGCCATTGTGCTCACCTCATGTGGAGGAAAGATGGATAAAGAGCATGGTCTTGTGTCATGTAGTGTTAGGTTTGATGTAGGTCCAAGCAATTACAATTTCCCCAAAATGGCCAATTTACAGTACATTCGACCTCTGTGACCTTGAAAAGTAGGTCAAATCAAAGAAGACCCGGGTGACACATTGAATGGTTGTTAGAATTAGATGTACCTATGATATAAAATTGGTGCCAATCGGGCAAGTCATTACTAGGAATAATGGCATTTTGAAGAATTTAGGATTTGGCCCCCTCCCTGGAGGCCAAACGGCAAATCAGATCGCACCAAACTTCGGTACCTGAGATCACCTGACCAAGGGGTACATGTGTACTTAATTTGTGATCAATAGTCATTGCAGTTAAGAAACGTGCCATAGTTACGGCCTGACGGCGAATTTACGCCATTTGACCTCTGTGACCTTGACAAGAAGGTCAAATTAAAAACCTGTGTGACATATACTGTATGGTGGTTAGATGTACCCATGATATCAAATTGGTGGCAATCGGGCAAGAAGTTAAGGAATAATCACATTTTTAAGGTTTTTGGATTTTGCCCCCTGGTGGTCAAGTGGTGAATCATATTGGACCAACCTTTGGTCCCTGAGATCACCTGACTAAGGGGTAAATGTGTACCAAATTTGGTATCAATAGTCATTGCAGTTTAGAAACGTGCCATCGTTACATCCTAACGGCTAATTTACACCATTTGACCTCTGTGACCTTGAAAAGGAGGTCAAATCAAAAACCCGGAGGATATATGATGCACCTTTGCTAGAAGTACCTACCATATTTTTTTCAAAATTTCCCGACTACTATTAAGGGAGATATTGCATATTTTCACTTTTAACGTTTGTCCCCCTAGTGGCCAAACCATGAAACGAATCGGACCGAAACTTGGTCTCCCAGGTGTCATTACATAAGGGTACATGTGTACCAAGTTTCAACTCAATAGCTCTAACAGTTACAAAACGTGCCCTGCTAACGGACGACGGACGACGACGGACGACGACGACGACGACGACGACGACGACGACGGACGACGGACGCCACGGTATGGGATAAGCTCACCTCTGCTAAGAGGTGAGCTAAAAAGGGAGAATCACTTGATAGGAAGTCGAGAAATCCACAACCGTAACCAGATGACCATGAAGAGGAAAGAATTTTAGTATTCAAATGAAAGATTTAGATTTCTAGCAAAGATAGAACTGCCTGATCATGTCTCAAACGATTTTTTAAGGGGTGTTATGCACTCTCATACACCAACCCCTCAATTTTACCAGTCACAAAAGATCTCGCAGGTCTACTGTTACCAGAAATCTATTCCCTCACAATAAGATCATATGATTGTGTACCACAATAGACAACAGAGCAATACTGTACCTTTTTCATACTCAAAGCTGAAATCGACAGAGTAAAAAAACACACAAAGAGGGCGCTTCTTGTAGCGTTTCTGCGAATTAGAGGAATCGATTTCGCCGACAAGAGGCTGCTGGTGTTCTTCGATAAATTTCTGCATCTCTTTTGGTGAAGCCTCGGGCTGAAAAGGTCAAAAGTGAATAGGAAATAGGGTTAAGTGTAAAATTGGGAACAGGATAATGTGAAAATTATACCGGGGCCCGGAAAAGAGGGTAAAACGGTGCATTAGTCTGACTTGTTCAGCGTCTGAAAAGGCAGGGGGATTCGGGCTTAAAGACAATACAAGACCATTTTCCTGGGTACCAGAACCTTAAAACGGACGAAGAGAAAAGTCGCGAAATCTTGTAATTTTACCCTTGATGTGGTCAAAGCTGAAATCAACAGTATAGAACACCACACAAAGAGGGCGCTTTGTGAAGCGTTTTTCTAGTCTTTTTCTGTTCAGGTTGCTAACCAATGGAACTTGATGTTCCCTGATGAAGGATTCGATCTCTTCGACTTTTGGATTGAGCTGAAATAATACGGGCATTGTGACTATCAAGTGAAAGAAAAACAACTAACTTGTTTATAGTGGCGTTGTTTGCTTGTCAAGCTAGACAAAATGTTTTGCAACAAATTGAAGAAACTTTGATTTGACAGTTTCAAATAGTTTCACAGCCACAGGTTAGTCTCTGCGAAAATTAAGATCGTCAATGATGCTTGCAAAAGTCTGGGACAAACATACCTTGTCGAAAACATGCCATTTGTTTTCAAATTTCGTGTAGAATCTCTCGGCGTTGAAGACGACCACCGACCCTGCGTTGACCTTGAAATTATCACGGAGACTGCTGTCGAAAGTGTGTAAAAATTTGAAGTCTTCGCGGAGATTGTTCGCAGCGTTGGTGAACACGTCATATTCCTTATCCTTGTCACTTTCGAAGAAGCCGACAACTGAGATGTCGGTTTTCTTGCCACCGAACGACTCGCGAATGACCTTCAGTGACTTGACCTCTTTTGAAGCGTCACCGACTTGTTTAATCATGTAGTCGAAAATACCTGGAAAAGGAAGATGTTATTTTGATTTACAAGGATTTTACCAATTTTACTTCATATTGGAAGTGTGCCCTTGGTACATGAATTAGACAATGTGCTCATTGGCCATAATACTGACATGAATTAGACAATGTGCTCATTGGCCATAATACTGACATGAATTAGACAATGTGCTCATTGGCCATGATACTGACATGAATTAGACAATGTGCTCATCGGCCATGACACTGACATGAATTAGACAATGTGCTCATCGGCCATAATACTGACATGAATTAGACAATGTGCTCATCGGCCATAATACTGACATGAATTAGACAATGTGCTCATCGGCCATAATACTGACATGAATTAGACAATGTGCTCATTGGCCATAATACTGACATGAATTAGACAATGTGCTCATCGGCCATAATACTGACATGAATTAGACAATGTGCTCATCGGCCATAATACTGACATGAATTAGACAATGTGCTCATCGCCCATAATACTGACATGAATTACACAATGTGCTTATTGGCCATAAATACTGACATCTTGACCTTTTTGTCTGCCATTGGAGCACATTTGTTTTTACTCTAAGGAACAGAAACATGATTTCTGGTAACACATCATTTTCAGCAGCCCGGCACAACATCCTGATGATGCGGCGATAATATTTCTTCTGACATTTGAAATTACATGTATTGTAGTTTTACAGAAACACTTCATACATACCATACTCCTCTCGAGGTCCATTGTAATCGAACGCTTTCCCATTGCGGAATATTTTCAGCGTGGGGAAGCCGTCGACTGAGTATTGCTTGGCGAGGTCTCCCTCTACGGTCGCATCAACCTTAGCTAGAGGAATTGGAGGATCATTCTGCAGCAGGGAGGTGGCAGCCTTCTCATAATGAGGCTCCAGCTGCTTGCAGTGGCCACACCTTAAAGAGAAAATTTGAAAATTCATTGAAAGAGATTTCTCAGAAAGTATTTTATCATTTTGTATGTCTCTCTTCCAAATGTCTGATGACTTGTTTTGAAATGAAAGTTTTAAACCAAAGACATCATATTTATCAGTTGCAATATCTGTCAAATAACTTACCATGGAGCATAAAATTCCACCAGAGCTAAATTCTTCTCATTGATCCAGTTCGTGAAGTTGTCTTTCGTGAGGACTGCGACCGCGGACTTTGGCGGCTCCCAGCTAGGTTCAGCACGTGCCTTCATATAGTCCACAATGCCATTGGCTTCTCGTGGCCCATCGTAGTCGTAATCTTTTCCCTTCACGAAGAATTTGAGGGTGGGGTAGCCAGAGACACTGAATCTACAATTGAAAGAAAGAAGACCCCATTATAAGCCAGGGTGAGATGGTGCAGAAATCTTTCCTCTTTTACAAAGAATTGGAATTTGAATGTGTTTTGATGTTGTAAATACATGTACCCCCGATTTGTGTTCAGCCCTCTGGAACTCAATAAACATTTTCTAGAGACAGATGAAAGAGAGGGGAACACACCTGATATGACATGCTATTAGTTGTCTCATTCAGCTTAAAGCTTGGCACCTACCTGGTTCCCAGTTCACTTTCAACAGTCGCGTCAACCTTGGCCAGAGATACTGGCGGTGTGTTCGTCTTCAGTTCCTTGGCTGCCTTGGCATATTCGGGGGCGAGGCTCTTACAGTGACCACACCTAAAATATCATATGCAAGTTGTTAAAAAGGGTTTCAGAGTGGCGAACCTCAGAAAGTGTAAGTGTCCCCCGCTGGGCTCTGGTTTCCTTACAATTTACAGTACCAATCACTAAAACTGCTCATTGAGCAATGTCCGTCTATAAGTTGATACTCAACACTCTGATCTTGAGGACAGCGCATTTCGAAGAACCACAACACTGAACATACATTGACAATGGAACTCTGGCACGATAAATGTCAAGGTCTCTCTCATGCTGGTTGTAGGACTTGTATGACTGACTAGATGACAACTTACCATGGTGCATAGAATTCCACGAGGATGACATCATTTTTAGCGATGGCAGCGTCAAAGTTGTCTTTGGTCAGAACGAGGACGTCGTCTTCTTCTTTGACTTCTTCTTTGATGTCCAATTTTACGTCATCCTTAGCATTAGCTCGGGAGTTTAGTTCAATTTTTTTACCTGTAATTTCTGCAAAAGAACAGAGAAAGATTATAAATACTTTCACTTCTTCTCTTGCGTTCAACCTGCCTAAACTTCATTCCTGTGGCGGAGATGAAGCGGCCTGTCATTTCAAGGTCGTGCTGTATTCCCCCGTTTTATCTCGACATTGGTGCCTACGGGCCAAAACTGCTGTGGCAACTCCTGGTGCAGGGAACAGTGTAGTAGAATATGGAATTGGGTCTGCACTGCTGTCTGGCATTGGCATTCTGCTGCGTCCCTTACTCCTATTCTCTTTAGTTGACCATGTGTCGTAGGCCACAGTGGCCAGCTATTAAGACGGTTGATGGCGTCTTTTCTGCCAAGAAGCCGGAACGGGCGAATCTCTTCTTCTTCAGCCCTGGGAATTTAAGAGACGCTAGACAGTCAGTCCATTTTTCATAACAAAGTCTGCTGTCCGAAAGAGTTCCACCACAGAGCCCCAGAGCTTTGTGGTCAGAGTGGCCTCCTTCGGCCGGTATGACTCTGTCCCTGATAGCCTATCATAGTCAGGAACTTGGTCTCTCGTCCTTGGCTTACACCCTTGACATGTACACTATAAAAACACAAACGTACACAGCTGGACAGATAGATCCTAATGAAATAGCACACAAGAAAGACAGACAGAATGCTGAAATAAGATGACGGGTAGAAATGGAAAATTAACATTTCAAGCATAAAATCAAACAAATCTCAAGAAATGCAAACAGAAATAGAAATAATTTTCAACAGAAGCGATACAGACACAATTTCAACCATAGTTGATTGAATAAGACTTCAACATTTGAATTTGGGAATGGTAAGGGAGGTGTGTGGATCAGACTCTTTGGTTATATCATTGCCTCACCCAGGAATGGAACTCTAAACTAGAAGCTGGAAAGGCATGAAAACTTGCAACACGGACGGCCCTGAGAAACAGTCACAGAATGCCAAGACAAGGAAGATGGTTGTGCCAGATTCTGCGAGAGTGTAACCTTTGCTTTTTCATGAAGTTGTTTCTGTAACATGTAAATACCAGTAGCTCAGGGGGATTGGCTTATCACCAGATGGTCAGTGAGAGAGGTTTGCCGAGAGGTTTAGTGTCAGTATTAGTATTCTGAATGACCTTCTCACTAAAGGGTTGCCTTCCTTACATGTAGCAAATGAGACCGTTTTGCCAGGGTTTTATGTGGTCACAGTTTCTTTCTGGACTGTTAGCCTCCCAAGGCTAAGTAAGAAGGCCAGTCTACCCCAGATGCCAGATGGTTCTGGAGGAAGAATAAGAATACTGTTGAGGGACGGTGGGCCGTTGGCTTTAATGGATCCCTCCCAACTGAACAAAGTCGCAGGGCAACTTTCGTTCCACTGCACTGGTGCCAAAATATTGGCCTTAGTTATCAGATGAATCTTAGCTTTCGCAAGTAAATGTGATGGGCTACACGAATAAGTAAGATTACTCTGATGCTGGTGGTGGTACCCAACAGGATCCCAACCAAAGTCAAAGTTCTTGGCAAGACTGAAATCGAATCTCAAGGACTCTTGAAAGGAGAAAAATGTAAAGTACCTTCTACTTGCTGTTTGATGATGCCACTCACTTCTGCAGCAGCCAGCTTAGCTAATGTTTCATGACGAAGGAAAATTGTGAGCAAGAAAAAACATTTCACCAAAAGGCATCAGATCAATAAATCAATAAGTGATGAACAGCAAATTCAAATTCTTTAAAACACTGCAAATGTCCCTCGCACCAATTGTTGTGGAGCCAAATGTTGAAAATTTGAAGCATTATTTTAAAATATGGAAAAACTTTAGACCCAAATTATGAAACTGTTCAAAGGTCAAATAGTGACCAAGGGGTTTCTACCTGACGACTGCTTAACTTTATCTAGTTCTTTCTGTTGAGCATCAGCCATTGCAAGCATCTGCTTAATGGCTTCGTTGGCTTGCAATTGTAAAGAACGATATCATTACCTCATAACTTTTGAAAATGAAATGACGATTTTGAACGAATTTGTCTCCTATCGATTCATGCTAATAAGGCCATTTGGATGCCCATGCGAGATTTACGTAACCAAAACTACCCACAACAGATGTCCTAAAATATTATTGCATGCACCAGCTCAGCCCAACATGTATGAACACATCGGTTCAGATTTTAAAGATCTATTGTTTTCCAAGCAGTTGACTGAGACTCTGTCAGAAGCTTGTACCACATGTCACAAAATGCCTCAATATGTTCTGAAATTACAAGGATCGATATTTTTGTTGGAATCCTCACATATGGCATACGATCCTCTCATATGACACACAATCACCCAGGTGTTAGGTATAATCCGAAGTGAATCTGCCTCAGACATTATTTTATACCAACCCAAGAGGTTATGGTTATCTCACCAAACCCCTGTGGTGTGTAAAAATGAAAAATTGAGACCAAAGAGTTAAGAATGCCAAACAAGCAAAACTCAGAAACAAGCAAGTTTCTTGATCATTTCCGAATAAAACCACCTTCCCAAGGTCAAACTATAATTCCCACCTCCTCTATATCCACTACTAGTACTACTCGTTCTAAATATATAAAAGTCTAAGCAACTGTCCTATCACCATCCAAACTTCTGGCCAAACCACGAATGTGTCTAAAATGTCTAATCTAAGGCTTGAAGTACTCCTAAATAGCCATTGGTTACCGGCCATGTAGGATATTAGACATCACATCACAAACGCCACATATACATGTAACTGAGGGATCAACAAATTGTGTCTTTGCAGCAGATGTTGAACAGGGGATCATATAGTTGTGAAAAAAGTCCTTCTTTGATAATAGTAATCTTAGTAATAAGATGATTACGGACCAACCAGTACCATTTCTGTCATGACTGAGAAGTGTGTAGTTGTTTTCACCTCAGTGGCCATGCCAAAAAAATATCGAAGATTTTACACTTCAAAATTGTTTGGCGACAGGGAGTCTTGCCAGTTGAAAATGTCACGCCCCCAATGACGCATCCGTCATGCCGTTATAGATTATACGTATACAGAGTAATACGTACTCTAGTCGAACGTCACACCAACTTTCAACCGATTTACAAATCAGATTATGATGAATGAGAACAAATCCCATTGACTACATTGATGAATCAGCAAATTATCGATAACCCGAATCAGAATCCGCAGATTCAAGTTAGTGATATGCAGCTGTTTGGGTACAACTGACAATACAACGACAGCCACGTTGTGTTTAGATCAATTGAAAAGCCAATCGACAGATGATCTTGCCCTCGACATGTGTGTACAATGTTTGTGGACCACATGTTCCATTTGCAAGGTTTGCAGCGTTAATCCAAAAAATCTCATTCAATTCAATTCATTTCAAAAGGACTTGAGCGAGTTTATTGGTGAGGTTTTAATATGAACTTCACGTCTCCACTTTCAGACTAAATCATAGTCATTCGATACATCTTCAAAATAACTAAGATTTGGTTCCTTGAATTGAAAGTGTGTATTTAGTGAGGTCGAAGATCCATAAATGAAATTTGAAAAATCCAGCACTTTCTTCCCTTATTGGTCACTGATGTGCAGACAACCAATTTTGTTTAAAAATGTAGAAGATATGCAGTAGAAAGGTTGCTAAGTCAATGTAGGTATTTTGGTGGATAATGTTATAAATGCTGAAGTGGATGGGTTATCCAAGACAGGCTGTCACGGTGTCAACTTTGAAAGATTTCCGGCATTCTTCTTGGTATCATGCTGTGTACCTGTACATGATGTAAAAGGATTTTGAAGTGCTGCTTCATCCCTTTTGAATAAAAGCTGTCATGCAAGAACAAAGACAAGAAAACAAGACAAAACGGGCAAGAATTATGCAGAATTTTTCTCGAAGTGAATGAAGAGCCCCTCTTTGGCTTCAAGATTGTTTCGGAATGAAAATCTTGACCCATTTTCGCAACCTTTTAATAATAATAAAAACAGGTGTTTTGCAAAATTCTTGCCCAGGAAAAGAAGTTTACAAATAAGGGAATAAGGAGACATGGGAAATTCTTACGATCAAAGTTGGGATCATTGAAATTGATTTTGATGCTTGGCTGATCACCTACATGATAAGATTCACAAAAGTTTGATAATGAGGACAATTAGATGAACAACATAAATCTCTTAGAACACATGGATACAGTCCTAATGAATATACCTTTTGCAATGCTGTACCGCTACACGGAAAATAATAATTATCATCATCAGAACATATGTCATTGTCAACAGTTTACCTACATGGTGAATAATTAAATTTTTCCAATATTCATTGCAGGAATACCTTCCATTTTCGGCGTAGCTACTAGTTGCCCAGGTGATGACATGATGACCCATGCATATGTTGGGATACAGTCAAGGCTCTGCTCTGACCAGAGCATGTACATTTGTTTTGTTTGGGGCCTCGTTAAGTTCATCATGTTCATAGTTTGTCTTGTCTACTGGTGGCGCAACATGGACGATTGTTTGGGCGCTGACCAATCATGTGCCTCACCTGGAACCGGCCACAGTCGCTATGGCATTGTCCCAAGTTTTCCCAAGGCCTTCCGACGGTGTTCTGAGTGTGCACATTTCCTTTGTTTGTTTGGCCTGTTTGAGCCCTGATTCGACTTGTCAAATTGGTCCATTGGACAACATGCATGCATGACAGTCCCAGTCTTAATGATAACATCAGTGTATGACCGGTCATATCACATATGCTGGTGACAAGTCTAAGTGAAAGGAACTAGGCCTATAAAAAAACAGGAAGTAAAATAGGGCAATTCCACTTTGAAAGTTAGGCCAAACTGCAGGAATGATAATGGCTCGTCTTGCTTTTTGTTGATTCTGGCAAGTGCCTATGCCGTGACTGTGAACGTCAGAACAGAAACGTGGTCATGCAAAACAAAACAAAACAAGTCTTAGTCTGAAATTGAAAAAAGTGAAAAAAGAAAATCACTGCAGACACCTGAATTTGCACTTAACAAGTCATTCTATACTTGCCTTGGTCACCACCATCCTGTCCTTCTGCTAATGCAACCGTTGCTATGGAAAAGAGGAAACCCAAACACAAGAAAACCACTAATTTTGACGAGAATTTCATCTTTTAGCCGGCGTTTTTGGCCACAACATGAAAAAGTGATGCCTTGGAACTCAGCGGGTACCTCTGTGTGTTTCCAACTTCCGGTAAAATAATCCTAAGAACAGATATATATTCTGTCTTTATTTTAGGTTACAATCACCAAAGATAATATTCAAATAACATCTTGAAACATTAGAGATACATTAATCTATCGAATAGATCCTAATTGTGAGGTTAAAGGAAGATATTTTTGCGTATATATACAAAAATCCTTCTTACTTTGCTGACGTTGACCAATCACAGTTTGCCATGTTCCCGACCTTTAAAAACTACTTTATTGCCCAATGCGCTAGCGCCGTGAAACGGGTTGTGCTAGAACTAAGTTTCACAATCAAGAGATGAAAGACAGAATTCGGTAAAGACCGTTGGTTGTGATTTGTCGGTCTTATCATACACCTTGCTCTGTCTGTGAAATGGGCTATGGTGCCACAACCTTTCTGAAGATGATCATAAGGCTCTGGGTCGTTGACCGACAATGCTACCCAGGACTAAAGGACTGTCTCAGGAGTCAACAGACAACCAAAATATTTTAGGTTGGATAGCACCACATCCAGTCAACTCAAAACTAATATATCATGATTCAATTTCATTTATTTCCATTTCTTAAAAATGACATTCATAGCATATAATTTTTGCCCAAAATTACCAAAAATCACCTCGTTACAGATCAGTATCCCTTGGGGGGAGGGGGCGCTCTCTTGTGGGGAAATAAAATTACCATCTCATACGGTCGCCCTTTAATGTTAAGCACACCAGTTCATCCAGCAATACAATCCGGGGTTCACCCCAGGATCAAACTGGCTGGTGCCCTTTTACGTGGTAGCCAGCGCTAACCACCAGGCTATGAAGACACCAGTACCTTTTTAAACAGATTTTCCCTTCAAACTAATGCAACCTGCATGATATACTGATCACCAGCAGCCTCTTCCACAACCAAGGCATTTTGCTCCAAAACACTTGTGGTAGATTCTTTGATTTGACCTGCTGCTGTCTTGAGGTCAAAACTATCCAAAGAATTGGTCACACCGCCCCCAGGAGCTTGACTTAAAACAGAGTTGACCTGACCTTCTCCACTGATATCAAATTGGGATGAACTATGAGGTTGTGCTGGAGGAGGAATGTTTGAAATTGGAGAAATTTCAGCCCCCTCTACACCACCAGCAGGGGATACCAACAAAGAAGTAAATTCTTCTGAAGCTTGGGATGCCATTGGAGTTGGTCCTTTCTCAGGAACTTTTACCAACGAGCATGTCCCATCAACCTTAACCAAAAGTGCCAACATCTGTCCGTCATCTGTCGTGCCGATTTTATGCAAACCTGCTGGCAACACAGACGACACATTAGCAACAGTTCCAGTTTGGACAGCATCCGATTCTACCGTATTCATTCCTGTTTCAACAAGATGTATTTCCATATTATTCTGAGAACATGCGGGCTCTTCCTGCTCAATAGCGACACTCTCGACTATGACCATATCCTGAACCGCTTTAGGACTTTGAACCTGAACTCCGGAACTCGATTCTAACTCCATCAAAATGGACGCCGCTGCTCTGACATTGTCGTCCATATCATACCAACAATCAAGGCCTTTTGCATTTTGTTTCCGCTTCGTAGGCATAATGGTCTTATCACCATTTGGAAGAGTAATAGTTCGACAATGGGGGTCATTGACCGCTCGACCGACCGAGCTCGCAACAATCACCTCCCCCTCTCTTACCGTCTGCTCAGAATTGTTTGCAACCCTGCCTGGAGGTGGCATCACATGCATAATTAAATGCTTCTCTTCCTTATGAGTCTTCAACTCTGCTTCAGTATTGAAACTCATATCACAAATATCACACCTCTCCTTGTGACTCGCCACGCTTTGAGCTTTAACCTCTGCGAGAGTCTTGACGCCCTTGTCAGGAATGACACAAACTTCTTCTTTATGCTTCATTGTCATGTGCACGGAGAGATTCGAAAGTTGGTTGAACGATTTTCCACAAGACTCGATTTTGCAAACATATGGTTTTTCTCCTGTGTGGGTGAAGATGTGGTTCTTGAGATTGCCCTTCTGAAAGATAGAATAATTGGCGTCTGAGAGAAAACTGCAAAACATGTTCAAAAGATTGGGGCTTCTTGTGAAATAATAAAAGGTATCAGGCAGATTAAGATATACAACGTTATCAGGGGCACTTAAATGGGGACTATAGGCAGGAGCAAGGGGGTCAAAATCAATTCAATCTTCAGATTACTAATAATGGACACTAGGGGACTGGGTGTGTTCGAATCACTCAGCTATCCTCATACAAGTGAGAATAGCTTGTTGTTCAGTCAGTTTGGAGGGACTCTTATTGGCGATGTGTAACAAAAGTCTGCTAACCCATTGAATTCGAATCATGCATTGAAGGAGAAGGGGGACACAATAATTTCTTGCCTCAAGCTGCTGATGAATACATATTTGTCAAAAATTCCGTGACCAAGTCGATCTCAGTGCCATACCAACCTGGTGAAATCCTTTTCCGCAGGTAGGACAAATGTATGCTTTGTCTCCAACGTGTATCTTCTCGTGAGCAATGAGTGTAGAGACACGATTAAAAGACTTATCACAACTTTTGCAGGCGTAACGCTTCTCGTTCGTGTGGACTACTTTATGACGACACAGCGTGCTGGCCTGACGGAACATCTTTCCGCAAACGCTGCAGCCGTACTTTCGGTCATCTGTATGAACGGGAAGATGACGATTCAGGATGTATTGTTGTGAGAACGACTTGTAGCAGAAAACGCAGGTGAACAGTTTTATCTTTTCAGCCTTATTCTTTGTTTTGTTCCGAAGCTTTTTGTCATGGTCCTGGTCTGTGCTCATGTAAGGGTGATCCTGAAAAATATTTTCATACATATTTAATTCTTTGTGAACACTTTGTTATAGACCCAATTTTATTTAAAAGGAGGAGAGAAAAATGGTTTTTAAAGGCATGAAAGAAACAATTTTAAAGACAAGATACGTACAATTAATTCTCCAAATCTTGGCGTATTATCCAAGGACGGTCCAGAAGCGAACTCTTTTACTTCACTCTGATGGTCAATTTCTTCCATCCCATTGATATCTTTTGCAGGTACCTGCTGATGTGGAAGAGGGGTGTTCTTGTAGTTGTTTTTGAGATTCATCAGCCCTGTACCTTCTGGTTCTTCTCCGCCCTCTACAGGCTCCTCTTCTGAAAAAGACACCATTTGATATAGGCCTAGTGTCCATGCTGTACGTATTGTAGTTATATTTGTACGTCTTTTAACCAAACTTAATTTAGTGGTACACTGCTTAATAGTGGTTGCGATAGAAAGGCCAGGGGCCAGGAAACGAGACAGAGACTGTCTCTGTAGTGCAACTCTGTTAGGCTACAACTCTCGAAACTAAGACAAGACTGAGCACTGCCAAGTAGTTGCTTACTTTCGTCTTTAGGAGACTACAGATGATATGGCCTGGTTCAGGAAATGGCCATTTTCAAAAAAGGGGCCATGCCAAGCTGGCCAAAGGGCAATGACAAAATGATTTCAGCTGACGAGATGTAAACAAACAAAAGACCAACGACAAGGAAACAAAAGAGCAGCCATTTTTATCGCGATTTTATTCCGTCAAAACACCCAATTTTTTTAATTCCTTGGGCAGATATTTCAGCAGACTTTGGCTCTAGATGTGGTCTGTATTCACATGTAGCTTACCATCAGTTTCACAGTCATTGCCGTCCGTTTTGTGAGATTTTCTCGGCAAAAATGACTTCGGCATAATGATTTTTTATTGTTTAGCGTGTTCGATTACCAGCGCCGCGCTTGCGCGAGTAAGCGCCAGTGCGTTCATTTTACTACAAGCGCCTCATCTCGCGCCAGGTCGAAGCGAGCCCTGCTGACGGGTTGGCGCCAGAGCGTTCGGGCTTGATTCGTACTGGGCATGCGCCTCAATGCCCGAGATCCGGTGCTTACTGAATCGAACGCGCTAGAAGAAGAAAACAACGACGTAAAAGTAGCGTTAGCCCGATTCCCTTACGGCCTTGACTACTCCTACCGCTAGATGGCAGCAACAAATTTTAATTTTTGATATTTTTTGTTTTCAATCAAAGTGATATTTCAAGTAAACTACTGATTTTTTTCAGTTTATACTCGACCAAGGAGCCGTCTTAGTTTTGCAGAGTTAAAATCTTTTGCTGATAGATAAACAGACTTCTGAAAACGTAGGTTTTGAAGCATTCACACTCTCTTTTTGTCATGTCTGCAATACACTACAGGGGGTCCCAAAAAATATTCACTAAATTATATATTTTCAGCAGATACGTGATACATTATCCTAACTGAAGTAAAGTCACCAACATCAATATCTCTCGATCAATATATATGTGTACTGCTCCAGACTGATGCACATGACATCCAGTCGACAGGATTTATTCTTTTTCGTCTTTGACATTCATTCAATTCAACGTCAATAACGATGAATGATGATCAATGAAGTCTAGCACAGCATCCCATTATAGATGTCTCTGAATCATGCCTTACTCCTCCTTTAATGTTGTACTATTAACCTTTCAGCATGGCTGCAGCAACAACAGCTACAACAGTCGGTCCAGGTGGCCTGATCAAGACTCCGATAGGCTACCTGCAGGAAGTCTGCTCCAAAAGGGGTGTTACACCCCAATATGATCTCATTGCTACGGAAGGACACGTCCACGAGCCAACATTCGTCTTTCGATGTCAAGCGGGGGAGTTCATGGCAACTGGGAAAGGTGAGCTATCGTCTGCTTTTGAGCAAATATGTTGAACTTAAACGATATAGCTGTCCCTTCATCTCGTTTCAATGACGGGTTCAATCAGAACACATAATTCTTGTTTCATATTGTATCTTGATCCCATTGGCATTACACCAAGATAAGAATGTCTGGAGTAGGCCAAGAGTTGATTATTTCACTTTTCAGTGCCTGGGAGCTAAATTGTTCAAGAGTCAATTACCACTTGCTGTCTTGAGGCATTGAATTCAGAGTTTGTAGACTGAGCACTCTTTCATATCGTTGTCTTTCTGTAGGACCTAACAAAAAGACAGCTCGCCATGAAGCAGCCCAGGGAGTCCTGCAGCAGATGCTTTCTTCTGGCGTGCAGGGAATTACAACTGAGGGCATCGAGAAACCAGCGTAGGTATTGTTGACGTGATTGATCAGAATCCCATCCCGGAAAAATAAGCAATTTAGATTTTAGAAGCATATTTTGCAAGTAAGCACCGTTCTAAGGAAATCAGTTTTTTTCTCTGAGGACTATCACATTCCTGTCTTCGGCCTTGGGGGCACAGTAAAGTCAGATAGGAGAAAGCTAGCCCCTGCCTGTTCCGTGTTCATATATTTGAACACAAAAGAAGGAAATCAAGGTTTTCAGGCACTTGTTGACTCTGTGATATTATGCTCATCTCTTTTTCCCTAGTCCAATACCAGCCATACCAACTCTCCATGATGATGGAATTATAGGCAATCCCGTGGGACAGCTACAAGAGCTGACTCAGAAGAAAAAATGGTCACCACCGATGTACGAGTTTGCTCAAGAACAGGGAGCGGGACATCCAAGAGAATTTGTATGCGTCGTGAGGCTGGGAAAGAAATTCAAAGAAGCAGGTAAAATTTGATTATCTAGATCAGTATAAAGTGTGTAGCATACAGCGTTCTGCAAACTTTGTACAGTGTTTCTTTTAGAAATATATTCCAGATGAGGACAACTGTCCGCTCCTGGAGGAAGCACCTCAAAGGTGATCACATTAAGGTTAATTCTCACGGAAGTTATCAGTTTAATTCACGATCTTAGTTAATTCTCCGAAGGACTCGGCGAAACTCACAGTGAATTTATTTTTCATTTTCTCTCTGCAGGAGGCGGGAAATCGAAAAAAGCTGCGAAACGTAAGGCGGCCTATCAGATGCTGCAGCGAATTAACCAAGGTGCTAACATCAGTCGGGAAGACATGGAACCTGATGATTTTGATGAAGATGCGTTATCACTGGTATGGTAATAATTTATTTAGAATTTAAATTTTTGCAGTGTGATTTTTGGTCTCTGTGTTACATAATCAAGGACAAGTGCACTGGCGAACTTCAGTCTATTTTTGAGAATAGAGACAATAGTCTTCAGATGGCACTCAATTCAAGCACATACCTCAACCCTAAAAGGTATTTTCCATTTGTTCAAAAATTTTAAAATGAACTTGGAAAATTTACGTGAATACCTAATGAATATAGATATCAATAAAGTTGTTGTATAGACTGATCCACATATACTATAAATGCAAAGTTTCAGCAAATTTTTATGCATAATAACTGCTCCAGGCTACTGTTTGTTTCTAATTACCTGAACCACAAGAAAATACAGTGAACTTGAATGGCGTATGCCTTTAATTCTTGATTCAGCTCTCTAAGCAAACTTCTGCTTTTGTCACCCAATAAATTTTCTCACTGTCCATTGCAGACCCTCTGGGATCTAAATGCAACTTTAACCTCTGCTTCTGGCACTTGACAGAAATGTTGACCCACCAATGGTCTTCTCTTTTGCACAGAGATGTATTGCACAGAACTGACAAAAGGTCTTCTCTAAATGATCTGATGAGTAAAAAGCACAGAATGATCACAAATTCCCTTGTTTTCTTCCGCAGGCAGTGGATGGAAAAACAAGCGGGTACAACAAGGAAGGGAAGAAAACTACTACGTTCAAAGTCCAGGGACAATTGAATATGAGAATCAAAGTGCCCAGTGGAAAGCAGTTGCATTTAGTGAAAAATCTCTCATTCAAATCTGACGATGCAGACTATTTATCGATTGTGAAAAGTTTAGGGGAGGAGCAAAAGTTTGAGACAACTTTTCTGGAAATGCCGCAAACTGAAGAGAGTAAGTATGCATGAAAAAGGGTCAATATCTTCGTGGGTGAGTTGTTATCTCAACCTTGAACATTGTGTGTTTGAGGCGTTGAGCTAGGAACTGTGACACTTCATAAATGTGTGTTTTCTGTCGTCCTGTGATTGTTCTGCAGAGACCAAAAAGCATGCAAGGCTACTCTTTCGTAATTTCTCTTGTAAAAATATCTATGAAAAGATATAAAATCCAGAAGCCTAGTAACGTTTCAGACTAAGCTTTGGAAACTTTCTTAATCATAATCTTACTTTTTTCTCTGTCGTTCATTTTTGTCTGTCTGCTTGCAGGCCCAGGCTGCCACATGTGTCTAATCCAGCTGACAACAAGCCCAGCGACCGTCTGCCAGGGACAAGGTGACACGATCGAAGAGGCTCACAACCATGCTGCCAAGAAAGCGCTCAAGTACCTCAAGATCATGTTGAAAAAGTGACGTCGTTCGTGTTTACAACTAACAGGATCGGACACCGGTGTGCTTTTAAAATGGCTGATTGAGATCATGGACATGTATTCAACATTTTATCTCATGTGTTTTTCCACATCGAAAGAAAATATGTCTGTGTGAGCTTTGAATGTCCAATGTGCTGTAAATCGTCAATTTTAGCGACTCTTAATTTTTTTGCAAAGTGCAAAAATAGAAAAGGGTGCAAGTTTCTTGTACTTTAAAGTTTATTGCTCGTGGTGAGCTTATAGTGCGGGTATGCGTAGTTGTTCTGTTTGGCTGTTCAAGCTCGTAATTTGCCAAAATCCTGTTCAAAAAGGTGCAAGTTGATTGGAACTACTTTCAGGGTCAGTCACAGAGGTGAAATAACCTTAATTGGCCGTAATAGCTCCATAATTATTGATGCTAGGCTCTTCATCTTTGGCTGGTATGAAAGTCTTATAGTGCCATTGTGTCTTTTGGCGCATTCAATGACTTTTGATGTGTTTTATTTTGTCAGCGTGCGGATATCCTAATGTTTGGCCACCAAATGTGGTACGTCTAGTCTAAAATTGCTGCCAGCAAGAAAAAAATGTTTCATACCTTGTCAGGTGGTAAAAGGACATTCACTGAACTTCACAAGGAAATTTGTTTTCATTTGTGTAAAAGTTTTATTGAAACTTCGCCGCTGAGATTTTTAGTGTGACCACTACAAGTGGTCGATGTTGACAATATCACTAGAAAAAGTTTTTTTTTAAATATGTATTTGTTCAATGTGGTTATAAAAAGTCCAAATCTATTCAAATGTCTGCTCTAATTACCTGTACTAATAGATGTCACGCTGCTGTTGTACAATTGAACTTAAAGGCATACGCTCTCTGTGTACACTATAGATGTGCTGTGCCACAGGTGTATAGAAATAACCAGACATGTCAGTCAATGTGATGAAAGTTGTGTATATCTATAGTCGTACTTCCACCTATCAAATCCCTGTGTCTTTTGCGCTTACACCTATGAATTGCCGTGTCTAAATAGACCCGTGTGTCAAATCCCCGGGTCTATTAGCCCCATCGAGCTCGATGGGGCTCATTGGGGGCTAATTTAGACCCGCGTTCAACACAGGTTTTTTGATAGGTGGAATCTGAATAGCACCGGCAATTGCAAGTTCTAAGACCCGGCGACAGATGGCGCGGTGTAGTTGCCTCGGTATTGCGCTCGCGAAATTCCCCTCCAACGGGAAAGAAACACAGGAGAGCTCCCTACCTACAGCGCACCTGTCGCCGGGGCTATTAACCATTATCTAACACCACTGATAGGTGTAAGTGCGCCCCGGGTTTTTTGACACACGGCGAAGACACGGGTCTTGAAAAAACACGGGGTTTTATGATAGGTGGAACTACGACTATTTATACTGTGTATTAACATGACGAAAAGTCTTTAGGTCAGTTTCAAATTTGGAACGAACAGGCTAGACCTTTAAGGACTGATAGCAATATTGGCAAGACTGTTGCAAAGTTGTAATTCAACAAATTTGGGTATTTCCATGACCATTTATTTGACTAGAGGGCTATCAGAGTGCACTATTCTGATGATAACATTTGTTTTTAAGACTGATTTTATTTTCCTATGGGTAATACTTTTATCATTGTTTTGTTGGCGGAGGATTCCAGTTTAAAAAGTGTTAGTACTTTTGTTCAGGGCCAATAAAAGTTGTATAGAATACTATCATGATCTCTTTAAATGTAATGACAATGACATTTTAGTGTCTGTGTTGTGGTTCAAAAGTAATGTGTGGGGGGGGGGGGCGGCTGAGTAATTCATTTCATGTGCCACCTTTCAGGAGTTAAATTTCAAAATGCTCATAACTTCATGGTATCTATGTTTGTCATTTTTAAATAAAATAATGTGTTTTTTCATATTACATATGTAGTTCTTATTTTGTTTCTTGACGATTTCATTTGGATTCGTTGCCCCAAATGTGAAGATTCTGTGCTCTCATCAACAACAATGGAATAATGTTGCATCATATTAGCGAGGTGATGTAAAGTATGAACTTGGCATGCATTCCACCAGCTTGAAAGGCTTTTCTCACCAGGAGTTGCTCCAGGGTGGTTTGGTCAAATCTCAAATTGTCCCAGGGGAAGAGACTTTTCCAGCTTCTTTTTATTGTTTAGGACACTCTCCTCACTTGCAACGAGTGTTGTCAGCGCCTTCCAAGAACCTGTTGATTACCTTTCATACCACAGAATAAAAGTTCAACACCACACTCCAAGTGATTTCATCAGAAGTAGTGGCCAACGGAGTAGCAACAGTCAACAAAGCATGGTCCAAGATGTGACCCGACCTGTCACAGCAAAACCAGGTGGATGTTGCTCTGAGCTTGGCAAGTTGAGACAGACTGGTTGTTCGTTTCACCGTTGTCTGCCTTTGGTGGCGTATTGGAGTACATCATTTTCTTCCATTACCTCCTGGTGTCATTAATCCTCATCTTCTATGTGACATGCACCTGATATTGCACCGACGGGCCACATGTGCGAGACCTGATATTGCTCTGACGGGTCACATGTGCAAGACCTGATATTGCTCCGACGGGTCACATGTGCGAGACCCGATATTGCTCCGACGGGTCACATGTGCGAGACCTGATATTGCTCTGACGGGTCACATGTGCGAGACAGTTAAAAGCCCTGCCTCGGTTCAAATCAACTACTTCACCCAAAGAAGGTATCTATTGAGTCAATTTCGATGACCTTGCTATCAGGCAAACCAAGTACAGATTTGATCAATACTTTGGCAAACTGATTGTGTCATTGGTTAGGGTAACATAGTACATAGGAGACTTGTGACACTCATTAAGAGGTTTCTTACCTTTTGATGTCCCTTCTTCGAAATGTTGCTTATATGTACATGTACATCCAAAAGATTGAAAATGAGGACTGACCACTTCTATGTACTACACCCTTGTAAAAATCTCTAGCCTAGGCCTAGATGTATTGGGATTCATTTCAAATGGTCATCGATGTGATGAGATAATGCCTTGTATCAATTCATAAGGGTGTTACACAACGCCAACATGTCATAATGCGGGTAAGAGCTGAAAGAAAAACTTTATCTGCCCTTTAGAGAGAGTATATTATGTAACTGATCACACCACAACCAGGCACATGTCGCTCCGAGCTTGGCGGGTTGACACGGACTGGTTGTTCATTTCACTGTTGTCTACTTGTTTTGAAATCAGAGTCCATCCATTTCTTGCATTATCTCCTGGTGTCATTTAGGCTCATCTTCTACCCTCGAGCGGCCAGCCACCCAGGCTCGAGTCGCCTTCCGGGACGGCAGAGTCCCGGGCAGTTGGCTCTCGGACAGGCTGGTGTTCTCATACAGCCCGACTGGGGGCTCGGTTCCTAGGCCGAGTCGGCCTCCTGGTGGCATGCACCTCACTTTGCTCCGACTGGTCATATTTGTCATCACAACACCGCTAAAGTTATTTGCTTGATTTTCATAAGCTGCCTTCATGAAGGACAATCTGTCCCGCCTCTCCTGAAGCACAATAGCGTGCATATTACCACGACCAAATGGAGAAAAGAAAACGCAATATTCTAATTCAACAAATTTAGAATTTATTCTCGTTTTCATGTTGCATTTTACAAGGGAAAACAACGGTAACCAGAAGATGGCTACCCGAACTAAAATGTGCCTTTTCTCTTGTCAACATCACTCAAAAAAACAACTTATCGTTCTCCATAAAATTGCCTCGAGGCAAGCCCTGCCCGTCCTAGCCCAATATATCTTGGTAAAAATCTTGGTTATTTCTTGGTTAAATATGATAGTGTGTCAATGCATTACAAGATCATTGATAGGAATAATAACAAAAGGCGGTTAACTACACGTATGTACATTAGTATGTTGGTTATATAACTAGCATTATCAAGCCCCGTACTTGTTTCAATTAATCATAGTACCGGTCGTGCCCTCTATGAGAGAAAGTATAAAGTCATTACCTAGAGAACACCTGGCGTACCAAAACACAAATATGGACAAAGGGTTAATATAATATTCTCACATATATCAAGATAGTGTCCGGGCATACATAGCGCGAGGACCGTGCTCGTGTACATACATTAGTAATGTATCGCAATGAAAAAGTACCAACCTCAATTTGTTCATACTTTCGACAATAAACAACGTATAAAGTTGTATTCTGTACAAAAATGCCTCAAAAAACTACATAACATTGCTGGCGGGCGGACAGGGCTTCAGCGAGTGGCTACAGGAAATATCATACAACAGGTGTACATCTAAAACGGCCTAATTCTGATTGGCTAATAAAGTGACCAATGGTGTGGCTGTACAAAGACTACCGATTTCGGCACTACACTGCGAGATACGATATATGTTTATATTAACACGGATACGGGAAGCGGCTGTACTTAAGATGAAGTGAAGTACTACCACACGGAGAAATTCGACATCGGGATCAAATACAGAATCGGGACGAAACAGGCTATTTAAACACTACTTATGAAGGGTTGCCCACAAGGGTTTTTGTACAAAAATTAACTTAAATACTATGTACACAAGGTTCAATTTATGACTACGTTCACACATCACAAAAAATGCGACTACAATTCACTAACCGCCTTATATGGTACTATACATAAACCGTACAGCGATAGGCGAATAAACTTCTTTCAACACAAATATAACAAAAAGTGACTTGCCATTGTTACTGTAAGGCAAAAAATATCTTGTGCCCGATTCGTCCGATTTGACCTTTGACCCGATACGAATTTAGCCATGGGGTCTAAAAATAGCATCTATACATTGTTACTACAAGACGAGAATCAAATATCTACAGACGATAGTTGCAACATTTACTTCATACCGATTTTTTGATATTATTACATTTTTTTGAAGGAACTTGGCCAAAACGACAACTCCCACAATTCCGTTCTTCTCCAGGCTATAATATTGCACGATGTGACGAGGATTATATGCACCTCAATTGTTGACGGTCGGTACAAAATGTACAACGGTCTTCTTTTTGGAGAGTTTACGTTATCACCATAGCCGGTACAGTTCCCCCGAGCCTGCATCGCACCACCTTTTGGCAGCAGCTTTCGTTATTGTGTGCTAATATATGTCTCTAACTACGATACGTGAACAAGATTATGAGTTCGGTTCGTGCACACCAGGCGCCTCCACCGTGCAAAGCAGAGTAATGTTTGACAAATAACGTTTGACTTTACAAACTACAGAACAGCTCTCCCTTTAATACTTATTACAAACGCAACAACCATTGAAATCCGCGGGGAATATCCCGGGACTGTATAAATTCCCAATAAAGACCATTGGAAACTGTACCAGGATGGTGTAGGAATTGCGCGCCAAGTTCCATTTTTCTTCTATGTACAACGTCAGGCCCTGACGTGCTCCTCTCGGCGAGAAGACGCGAAAATTAAAAATCCAAAAACGAAGCAGTAAAAACCGCAGTGCCCTACCCACTGAATTTTATCTACGCGAAAAATCTAAAAACATCTATGCCTAACTATATAGCGATCATGCAATCGAGTGTAATAAACATGACATGCAGTGCAAGCCTAAACTAAGTGATATTTTTATCTTATGACCATGAACCATATGACGACAGTTTGTGAGACAAAATGATGCAATTACAATTACAGATCCCCGAAACTCCGCGACGGGAAACAGGACAACTATTCATTCAACATGTTCAGTACAACAAGACAATAATGTACAATCGCAAATAGAACCTCGACAAATGAAAGTTTTTTTTGAAAAACTTAACCTGAATCCTATCTAGTCTACTTTAAGTCAATTAGATATGCTGACTTAAGAAACATTTGACAGCTATCTACAAAAGACACAACGTCAGATCGGCCGGGGGCCAGACGATAGAAGGTACAAGGAACATCAGGCCAGACAGAAGACAACATATTCTACTTTCTACAGACAACACATAATTCACAATACCACCTGATTTCCATGCAACCGAAACAGAACAACCCACCCCCTACTGGCCACAAACAGAACCACAAGGAGTCAGTAACAAGTCAAAATTCAACAACGCGATTGGTTGATCACTCCGCAGACGGTAACGAAACTACATCACCATGGTAACTGTATCACTCTCCGCGTTTGCGGTAGCCCCTCGAAACACCCCATTTCATTTGGTAAGACTGTGTAGAACATGAGGTAGCAATGTCTAAAACCATACGTTGGTCTAATGCACATTAAGAACAGCAGGAAACCCGCATTTGGGTTCAAATGGGTACGGCTAAATCTCAAGGTCAAGGTCATCCAAGACTGATCAAAGGTCAAGGTCATCCAAAGGTCTAATAATCATCAAGATCACACAAATCTACAAAGACCTACGATAGTGCTTTGAACTATGCAACAGTGAACTCTTGGCAGTAAACCCGAGATATAGCCGGGTATCTTTTATCATCCTACATCAAAATAAATGGTAATTTAATTGTGCACTGTGCAAAAACTACGTAACATGCTACAATTATAACGGAAAAATGTCCTAATTTAGACACTGCCGCCCCAGGACGGCTGCACACCTCACTTTCAAAACTTCAGGGTCAAGGTCACTTTTAGACCTTTAAGTTCAAGGTCAAAGGTTGTGACCTTGATACCATGAGTCCAATTGTCCCCTGCAGGTAGACCTTACACAACTACCATATCCTGTTTTTTCATTTCAGCGGCATTCATTCCAACTCGATATCATGAAGTTCTATGACTATACACTAAATCCTGTTGCATTAGCCTACTGGCTGGATACCTTCAATTCTGAAGGACAGAGGACAGGACCCAGTCTTTAGGAATCATTTTCAAGATGGCGAGAACATCTTGTCCAAAATTAGACTTCCCACGAACAACAAAAAGGTAGAAGTGTATGAAAACAACAAGTTTGTGGAAACCATGGTAACATTACAAACAAATTTGCACCAATCAAACTGATCCAGATGTTGTGTATTACAACAATTATATAACGCACGCAGCAGATCCGCAATATTCTCACAGCAAATACCACGCAACATTCGAACCAATTCGATGGGCGATAAATTCGAACTAACACCATTGCTGCAGCCCATTTTGGTTTGAATGCACTCTGGAATGAACCAAACCGTTCGCCACCTTTATATCGGGCGTGAAACGGCGCCTACCTCAAGCGAGAAATCAAAATGGCACTACAAAATGCTTACACACGAAACCCAAAGAAATAACCTTCACTATGTACACTTGCTCCCACTGTTGGTATGTTTAGGCAGTGAAATTGCTAGGCGATTGCGTCGCAAAGTCCCCCGCCAAAAACACAACCTCGTACATGCTCACTTTGCGGTATGTACCCAATGCAATTCTGAGTGAATTCCAAGTCGAGCAGGATGAAGATTCCTGTACATCTTTGTAAGTGTAGTATATGAAATGTACAGTGCACCCCATCCGACATAACTTGGAATGACTTGTAGACCAGCCCCAGAACCATGCCACTTTTAAAGTTCAATAAAATGTCTATTTAGTTTTATCTTAAAACGTGAATAAATAGAACTAGATAATATACGTTATGTGTACACAATGTATATGGTTATATATAGATAGATATAATGTATCACGTACCATGATGTGGTAAAACATTGCGTCCATAAGTTAACATGTGATCGCTCACTGGAAAAAATGTCGGCAAAAACGGCCCAGTGACAAAGTTCGGTAAAACACCTATAGATGGCAGTACAATACTCCCATACAAACGGGCAAGTGTAAAACATGTCGTAAATACCAGTCAAGACAAATAACTGGGGTGTCTAAAACAGCGTAGTATTTAGTTAAGAATTACATTGATGACCAATACAGATTACTATTGAGTGAACATTGTAAAAAATAACTTGTCCGCCAGGGGACGTCATATACATGTGTAAATGTTAAACAATCATTTTTAACTTTATGGTCGGTTTCTATAACTGAGATGCTTACTCTGTAAGAATTCGTCCGATGGCGACCAAGTTGTCTGTAGTACCAAGTACACACTGCAGATGGCACTACTGGATATCAGCAGCGAATTTTGATATATTGGTCCAACCGTAACAATTTCCGATTATTAATTTAAGTAACACAAATCTGGTTATGCTTGTAGAAAACCAATAGCAAACGCCCTCTTTTGGGATGCAGCTCCATTAAACATAATTTCTTAATAAATAGTTTCAAACAGTGACTAAAGGTGGCGTGGTCCTAGGGCTAAGGCATCGGTGACAAGCCTGCCTTCCAGAAAGTCTGGAATTCTCTCGTATCATTCTCATCATTTTATACTTCTCGACATCAAAGCGTACACCTGAACATAACATGCTGATAATGTGTCCAAATAACATAGTAATTGTGTCCAATTAACATAGTAATTTAAGGTAAATTGATGAAAAAGAAAATCCCTGGTATAATTCAATAATATGTGAGGCACTTCTATAAGCAGTACTTCAATGTACTTGTGTGGTCCCTCCAAAACATCCACATCCCAAGTCTTGCACGTGCCAGTCAAATTTTCCTGCCGAAACTTCCTCGCAACACACGAACAATAGCTCCCAGACAACAACTAGTTATCAACAAGTTTAATTACCTTTGAAACCATCTTGCTTCCTATGTGCCAACTTTTTTTGTGCTCGACATAAACCTTGAAGAATTTATCGACTTAAAGAAATCAACATGTCAAGACTTCGGGAGGAAGAATTTAGAATCTCAGATAAATCACACTTTCGGTAAAATCGTCAAAAGTGTTTGAATCAGTCGATCCCAATGTAACGTCAGACATGTTTCGTAACTTATCACAAGAACCATAAAAAACGGCCAACGACGATGTCACCTTGGAAATGAAGTGACGTATGTATAGACGTTTAGGGTTGATTTTTGAAAGTATTAATAAGCGTAAAAAGGTACCGTACTGAATAGTAATCGTAATAATAAATAACTTCAAAAAATAATTCCGGACAAGAGCAGCGTTGGTACTCGTGACCGAAAAACAAAAGCTAAGAGAGGTTACACACGATTCATTTGATAAAACTGTAAAATGCTGCGTGACATAGTTGTGATGCTCTATGTACAGCTGTAGGACGCAGATAGTCGTAAAAATGTCCATAAAACGGTGAAACATGAGAGTATTAGAAGTGTTTAGCTTACATGTGATTATATAAGAGAGTTGTAAAGCATGGGCATAAGGTCTACTCCTGTTAGACCTGTATTCCATGGGCATTTGGTCTCAGTGAAGCAAAGTTCATGTCGCTATAGAAGAACCTGAATGTATGTGCACAGACAGTACATATTCTACAATAATGCTACGTCTTGTTACATTGAGAAATATCCCAGAGAATTCTAAATCTCCCATGTGAATGCACACTGACTCCAACATAATCTGAGGCAAAGCAGTGTGCATTTACAAATGATGTACGCAGTGAATGTACATATTACTGCACCTAAATTTGGGGCGGCACAGAATGTACAGGACCACGTTCACTGAAAAGAGGCCGTGACCAAAACCTGGCAATCAAATCAATTGTGTTAACATGACATTAAAGACGTGACAGCAACAGTTTACATCTTATCCTGAACCTGAATGGACTGAACGCATCTTGGACAGGAATTATACACCCGCAAATATTATCATATCCGAAAAACCATGCCCATGAAAAGATTTCCATAATAAGCCTTCATGTACCAATCATTTCCTTCATCATCCCTCTCAAAGTGCTGCCAGTCCACAGAAGTTCAAGAAAGGTTTTCGGATCGCCCCTTTACCATAATCTTAGTGTTAAGACCAGTAACTGATCAAGGGTCACACACATCAACCGAATATGGTTTGAAATCAGTATCGAATGCCTGCGTTACCAAACGACGCCCCTCGTGACAAATTTTCAAACATTCAATACAATTAATACTATGAGAAATTTTGATTTGCGCACGTGACACACAGACATAAATTTCTACGCTTCTGCCACTACCTGACTCTCATGCAGCCACCTACTGAAGCAAAGGGATATATAACGATTGCAAAGCCTAAGAAATCATTTTACAAGTTGGCGCCAGGCCTAGAGTTTGTGAAAATATTGTCACCAGGGGTGTCGTTTGACTAAGCACTCTATGGACAAGTGATTTCCCCGTATGTCAAGGTCTGCATTCAAACCTAGCTTTTGGTAATATATTTGAAGTGTTGAACAGCAGACAATACCCTGTCAGTGTATTCGACAAAAGGAAAGGAGAAGACAACAATGAAGTATTGAGGGGATCCAACAAGTTTTTCCATTGCGATGCAAAGAATCTCATTTTTCTCATTTCAGGCATATATTTTTCCACCTTCAGGCAGTTATTTCCACCTTCAGGTAGACAATTTCGCCCTCAAGCAGATATTTTATCATTTCCACCTCATGCAGTTATTTCTGTCTTCAGGCAGATATTCTAAGGGGTGGCATAGTGACCCCTATTGCCGGCCTAATCTAAATTTATAAATCCAGATCTCGAAACTGGTATGCTTTTCAAATTTGAGTCCCCGGAATCACCTGTCCACAAAGTTCCTAAGAACTACGTACTCACTCACATGAAAAACAACCCCAACAATTAAGAGAACAGTCCGTTATACTATATTTCAAAACACAGTGGTCCCAACTTCCTGTGACATCAGAGCTCGAGCTGGAATTCGTTAGGTCAGCAGTTAGAGGATACTGAAGTCAAACCATAATAGGAACGCCCCTCGAGATATTTGCATTCAAACAGGTTTGGCAGTATCTATGTGAAGCTGTTGCATGGCAGTATCTATGTGAAGCTCCATATTGCAATGTGAACCAATGCCACAATGTGAGCACGACGTCACTGCTTCACATTGCAGTAAAGTGAATTACAATTCAAACTCTGCGCAATGTGAATCACATAAATGTGATAACAATAATGAACTTTTATTCTCACTTCACAATGTGAATTGCGGAGATTGGAAAAGACGTAGCTTTGAGAGCACACACACTCGATGACTGCGGAAAGCCCACCGCCAAGAAACCAAACCTGGCTAAACACAAGTATCGCCCAAAATAGCTTCTCTTTCACACCAACGGTGTTAAAATGTGATCCATTTCCAACGTTTTCAAAAGATGGCGCCAGTCACCAATTCAGGTTGCATGGAGCACTGCCCCATAAACAAACGTTTAAACAGAACTGAACGCAATGTCGAAAAAATTAACGTTATCAACGAGAACAATACATGTAGGTCATTATCGCATTTATCATACAGAAACAAACAAAAAATATTCAAGTTAAAATTCAATGCACGGAATTTCCCGGCGTGCGTAATTGACGCGATGCACGGAGAAATCCAGCAAAAAATTATCATCATTCAACATAATTCGAATCAAGTACCAACAATAAAGAAAAAAAGACAAATTCGTAACAAAATACTCCATGCTAGAGCCACCTATTGACATAGGTCTAAACTAAAAATAGAAAAATACAAGTAGTTTCATCAGTCCTATCTGTTTGAGGAATTCCGCGAGATTGAAATCTGTAAATCCGTAATTTAATTCTAAAATTTATCAATTCCGTTGACTTGCAACTGCACATTTGAAGTCCTAATCCAATTTTCGCAAAGTATCCCGTCAAATTGTGGAATTCCGAATAACTCTTCGACCTTTGTCTTCCAGTTTACCAACTGAATAGGACTCTTTCACCTGGAAGAAAGATGAGAAAATGTAAGTCATCTCCATGTTGTCTCGCTGGAGGTCACCAGAGTGGAGTCCTTGAGATCATGATACAAGCTAGAGATTTCTAAGTCACACAAAAGGTTTTAGTATCATTTAACAGACTCTTAATTTTTGCTTCTCTTGGATTTGGTTGTCAAAAGCCAGGAATTTTGGTGCCTTGAATCGCCACCAGTACCAAACGAATTTGGGTTACCACCATGAATTGAACTTGGGTCCATCGGCATGGCAGCAGCAGTGAAAATGACTGGGCTGTGCAGCTCCTCAGTCAGTTTATTAGTTTGAAACATTAGAATTTCGGCTCTTGATTCAATGATTCACATTCAGTATGCAGTTCCCCCAAAGTCTTCATCCTCCTTTCTTCAATACATACCTTTCAGGTTTACTTCGCCTGTGCAGCAGCCGGCGTGTATTGGTAATGTTGATGCTCCTCGCCACCGACAGCGCTGTTTGTATGATCCTGTGGCGACGCCGAGTGGTGCTGGGCGACGGGCTGCGCTGGTGCAGTGTGGAATGTGGCTGCATGCACGGCACCACTGGTGCTGGGGTCCTCAACCATGGTCTGCATCATAGGTGTACCTTGGGCTTGTGGGTAGCCCATCTGGGTGTAGGTGCCGTGTGGACCGGACACGTACTGTAAGAAATTCAATCAATATTTAGACAAAATTGCATGGGACTTGCATTGAAGACTGAAGCCATTTTAAAGCACTTAAACCGCAGACTCATCAAGGTTTTATTCAGATTTTCTATGTGCAGACGACAACATACTTAGCCTTCTTCAGGCCTCTGCGAAATCAGGCTTCATCTGGGTCATCCCAGAGTGCACGTCGTTGGAGTTTGCCTCCTACATGATGTGATGCAAGGGGAGGAGCATGCTGACAGATCAGATAAATACTCACTGATGTTCCAGCAATCTGCATCTGTGCCATCTGTGAGGCGAGCTGCGGCATGACTAAGTTAGGATCCATCTGCGCCGTCCCGGAGTGCATGCTGGTTGGTGTGTGCATCATGTGCGGTATGTGCGCGTGCTGGTGCATGAAGACAGGTTGCTGCTGCATGCCCCAGCCGGCGCCGCCACCTTGCTGGACTTGGTAACTCGTCACGGGCGTGGTCGCCATGCTGTATGGTCGCTGCATCATGCCGGCTGGCGAAATCATCGTCGGACCCATTCTGCAAGAAAAACAACAACTTGGGATCAGCACTGAACTTCTAAGTGGGAATAAATTCTTCAAAACGATGCAAGGAATTATTAGAAAACTAATAAAGGTATGATATCTGGCAGTAAATAGGGCCACCTTCCTGTAAATAATCAGGTGTATAGATCTATAACGGTAATGTATCATGACACATACATCTGTAACAGTAATGAATCATGACATGTAGATCTATAACATTGATATATCATGACATGTGGATCTATAACGGTATTGTGTCATAACATATAGATCTGTAATGGTAATGTATCATGATGACATGTGCATCTGTAATGGTAACGAAGGAGAAAGTGTAAAGACTCTTACCCGTTCTGAGCCACAGCAGTTGTCTGATCGTATGCACATGGAACACCGCTCTGAAAGAAAAAAACAATTTCGTTGAGGTCGGAGGTCGAAGAATGTGTTCCGAGATTAGTGTATTATTGTTTTGTTGAATATATCCTGGTATTGTCATCTGGAAGGTTAAGATTGGTATATTAGTGGATGTGGTATTTCTGTATCACTTCATCTTTTTGGTGAGTGGATGTTGATTTCCGCTCCTTTGATTTGATACGATTTTTTCTTTGAAAGCGTCACTGCCATAGTGGACAGAAACATGTCACTGCAACAGCAACGCCCTCCAGCTTTGGCATCATATACTATCATTCTAAGCTATATTTACTCACTTATTATTTACACATTTGATACTTATTATTTACAAACACTTGACACATAGTAAATTGGTACGCAAATATTTGATGACAACTTTCGAAATTCATGCAAAGGCAGGGAAGTTGAGGACAGAGGAAGATTGTACTGTAGAGCAGAAAGGTGACCACAACAACAAAATGGGTAGCAAGTCGAATTTAGGGATACAGAGTTATCCACATGTTAATAGAGCTAATATGTATGTTATAAGCTACAATTTGATACCACTCACATCTTTGTATCTTCTGTGGTGCCCGAGATATTAATCAATATGCTCAGAGAAACAAACAAACTTCTGTCAACATGGTGTGGAGAAAATCAAGGTTTTTAACTATTTTTCTTTGGTAGAACATGGTCAAATTGCTTTAGACTGTACTTCAAAATCATCTTTTGCCAAATTGACTGATAGAATACTTGGACACAGTGTTTTTAAGGCTTATAATGTCATTTGAAAGCGGATCAAACCGGACATAATTTTATACCGATAGTGACTGCTGAATAGAAGGCCTGGCGACTTGCCACCAGATTTTTGCTATGATGGGTCACAAAATGAGTTAACAGGATTAGAAGTTAGTGCACTGTACATGGTTAGTTCTGAAGCATCTGAAAGCATTTGTAAGCATTTCATATTTAGAATTTCACTTGTATTCTGCAAGAAGCAATTCTGACAAGCAGCACAGATACATCACATCTATTTCGAATGGTACATTTCAAACTTAGAACTCATTATTTACTGTTAAATAATAGCTTAAAGATTCCAAGTACATTTAGAAGAAAACACATTTATGATACAATATTAAAATTCCATTACAATTCACCATAAATAAATCATTTTCTGATTTATTACTGGTTGTTTTGCAATACAACGAGTTATGTTCTGTAGATAAATGTGATGATTTCCTTAATATAATATGGTAAAATTTCTTCAAGATAGACTAATAAGCACATGCAAGGCATTAATTACAGCACAATCATTTTGTTTGAGAAAAATTGCTAAAATTTTCTTTGTACTTTGAAATAAATCTTAAATCTGACAATTTCTGAATAGCAAAATTATTAGACATGGTCAACCCAGAATTACTGTGTTGACTTATTTACACCCTTTTAGAAGCATCTTGTCCACATTATTACAGGTAAAGTAGGCCTATTGTACTGGCTCCTCTCAGCCAGTGTAAACCCGCAACACAGTATATTTACAAGCTAGACATATTTGCAGTTGAAGCCAGATTGACTTACGGGCACAACACATAGATGCTAAAGAAGTTATAACAATATGTACCGTCATATCTCTGGTATCAGCCCAGTCTCGATTAAGGTGCTGGAGTCCTCGGTTAAACACCCACCCCTACAACGATGCATAAGAAGATAGAAACATCAAAACAAGAAAGAGAAAAAAATTGGCAGAAGTTCAAGGTCGTCATTCAAGGTCAAGGTCAGTTCTCACAGGAAAGGCAAAAACACAGGTATTTTTTCTTGAAAGGGACTACAGATGATACTTGGGGAAGATTGTATTTTGGCCAGGCAGTGACGACATTAGGATGCCCATTTTGGACTTCAATCGAAGCCCTTGACCCTACTGACGTTGTCATACGTGGCGAGGCATGATGAAAACTGTCATGATGTTTACTGACAGTCACTACCTACCCTAACACGCAGGTGGATTCTTGAGGCGAAGTGGAATTTGTTTCTTGAAGGAAGAAAGGCAATGGGGAGGGAGAGGGGAAGGGGCATTGAACTGAAGGCAAAGGATAACCAGACTCAAAGGCACCATAGTTATACAACATGTATTTTGTCAAGGCTCTGAACCCCCTTCTCCCTCTACGAAGTTTTCACTGTGAAGGTGGAGATTTTGGGCTTGTGGATGGCAGGTTGCTCACAGGAACCACCTGATTGAATAGGCAATCGATTAACCAAAGTAGACGTCGACATTTAATGAGAGTTGTAAAACCCTTGGATGTGATATTAGCATATTAGACAAGGAATGGTGTGCACTATACAAGTATCTAGGCTTGGAAATGATTATAGAAGTAAGATGGTTCGTTTGCGGCGAGTGCAAAAGTTGGATTACAGTGAAATTTCAAATGAAATCGGGTTGAAGTATGTGCTCAGTCTCAAGAGGTCAAGGTGTGCAAATATTACATCCTTCATTTGCCATGTATGAACAGATGCTCATGCTCAAGCAGTTTATGCAGTGCCTCTTCAAGTCCTTTGCCATTCTAAAAACAACAATTGATTCTATCATGGCCAGCATCTCTTCAGTTGGTAATGTTGATTTTTATGGTCAAATCCGAGTATGGCTGTCAAAATTCAGAGCAACACAAAGCAGAAAATGCCAAGCTTATTCTGCAACAGATGATCAACCCTCTATTATCTTTAGGCAGGAGGGTACTGAGGGGGAAAGGACGGATACTGAGGATGGCAACGGCAAAACGTTTGAGACTTTGCAGCAGACGACAAGGGAGGTCAAGTGACTTTGCAGCAGACGACAGGGTCATGTGACCAACTTACATTGATGACATCTGATGTTCGGTCGTTCCATCCCATCCCCGTTTTATGCTTCTTCTTGTTTCCGCCGTCGGCAAATTTAACTAGGAGAGCGTCTTTCGAACCTGGAGAGAACATATTAATAATTAAAACAAAATAGGTTTTGTAATATTTTAATTTGATGAATAAGGAGATCCCCAAATAGAGAGAGGAATGTTTGGAGCTGCTCCTTAATAACATTCCATGAAGATCCTTGATGCCAAAGCTCTTTGGTTGAAAATACTGCCCCAAATTGCAAAATATACCACTAGAATGGTTATCTTTTGTCCTGTTTTGAAAATTCAAAGTTGTGCGGAGAGCTGTTGGATAGATCATTCCATTTCTGAGGTCATATTAAGCCCTCCACAGGAGGGGAAATCCTCAAAAGATTGTAAATGTGTCATCGATCGGATGATTTCACATCCCCCAGGATGGTCTGTGACACGGCGAGTGGACAAGCCAGAGTGTATACACTGAAGGAGTAAAGACAACCGTTCCTACCTGGTAAAATGGTTCCGTGATACGAGTGTATAATTTCGTCACATTTCTCCTTACAGTCCATACGAGCAAAGCCGACGCCTTTACTGTGGCCCTTGTTATCTCGTAATATTCTCGTTGATACGACATTGCCGTAACCTCTACAGAGTCTATCTAAGTCGTCTTCTTTCATATAATCGGGTAAATTGGCTATATATAAATTTGTAGGGTCTTGCTCTTGTTGCTAAAAAGAGAAAACAGAGAGAAATTAACCCTTGCAATGTGGAAGCAAACTTCCTGTGCGCAACAGTGGAAAGCAATGCTGAACAGGCAAAAAATATTCAAAAGTGCTGCCATCTATAGTATTTGGATCGAACTAATGTTCCCCAAGTACGTGCTTTCTCATCTTAGGCCAGCATTTTTCAGGTTTGGAACATGTGGGGAAAGTGGTGTATTTTATGACGAAAGGCAATTTACAAGCTGATTTACTTGGGAGGTGATGAGGAAGAACAATCCTATAATATAAAGCCCCATAGGGGGAATTGAGCCACAAAACCTGTCATTTCTTGGTAAAACTAATTTATGCTCGGTTTATGACGGGTTGTTATTGTCGAAAGGAGACGTACGCCCAACAGCCGAATCTCATAGAAATTTTACCCATGATCTCCAACTCCAACCTTTTATCTGAGACGACCCATCACCCGCTGCTATAGGGAAGGAATCGCCATATTTATTATATGATTGTGATAAGTGTGCAGCGTTAATGGCTAGTACTGGATAACCTCACCTACGTACATGGCAAATAAAGGATGCTTTATTGCAGTTGGCAGAATATGGAGCTGCCGGTCTCTCTGCCTGCCCAAGATCCGCCACTGAGTAAAGAGTTGCTACGTATTGAGCTACAGGCAATACGGGCACACCTTTTTTGAGTAATGAACTACAGACCTCCAGCCTCTGATATGAGTCCTGCACTATTCCACGCTAACTCATCCCACATTTTCTGTTATCTCAAAAAACATATTATCACTATTTCATCTTTCACTTGCTCTTGGCACAACTGGCGTATAATTGCATTTCCAGAGAATTACGCTACATATTTCATTAGGGCTCAAGATGTGATTTGTAGATGTTACCATGGCAACAAAATAAACGACGAAGATCAAGGTCGAATTAAAACGTCATGATTCGATATTGTGAAGAGACCTTTGATGAGAATTTCATCAGGTGGCCGGCGTCAATCACCGAGTGGTCAGATGAGAGATATAAAGGAATCTGTCCGGTGATAATTGAAAACCTATAATGAGAGTATCCAACTAAGTTAATTTGTGTACATTGTACACAAGTTAGCATGATGAAACTTGGCATGTACAATGCATTATATCTGTGACCACGACAGCATGTTGAAATTTATCATATTTTGTACATGTAATTCTAACGACTAAAACAACAAGAGAATGCTGGGACTGACATAATAAATAGCGATGGCATCACAACCTGACCCATAAATTTACATGATCAGACAACCGCAGTATCCGTATGCATCCGTAAAGGCAGAGCAAACAGCGTGCATCATGGGTACCGAACTAATCCAAACAGAATCGATAGAGTAATTAGTTCATTAATCGTTGGTAACTGATCAGTGGTAAGGGAGATTATGTTTACTTTAGATGGTGCGGGAATGCATTAGAAAATTCAGACTGGAGATTGTGAGGTTACCCAGAGTTCTAACAGCTGAAACCAGTCAGTCTAGGTGCTGCTTTGAGCAACAACTGGGAAGCCAGTGTTCATAGGAGATGACTTCAGGATGTGTGGTCATTATATAACCCACAAGCAAAGCAGAATGAATCTTTGACCATTCAAACTGGACTGCATGTGTCTAAACAGTCCACATACACCGCTATCAAAGTTACAGAAAAATATGAAATATCACTCGAGCGGGGGATTTGTACAGAAGGAATTTGTGATGTTTGATCATAACCCGATATCCCATGGGGACCATTAGAGCGATTAATGGCGTGCTGTCACACCTGTTCCCAGAGATGGGCTGGTTTGGTGGAGAGTTTCAATTTGACGAGCGACCGTCTGATAGATTATTCAGAAGTTTTGTGGAGAGTTTGGACCAGTGAAAATGTTGAAGTGAATTGTTCCGTGATATCTGACGCTGTTGTCATCTGATGGCATTCTGACGATCAAGCGTCATTTCTGAACTCGACCATTCTCCACATGTTTCCAAGCTGGCTCCAGGCTGGCCACCAGCTTTTCTTGCCAAAAAGATTAACCTGGGTGGCTCCTCTTGACCTGTGTTTTCCATTGTATGACTTCATAGAATTAGCCCCCCCCCACCTGGCAATAACATTTTACCTCCGCCCATATCCAACGTCAGGCACCAGGGATGTGCCCATCCTTAGCCTTAGCCTTAGTCGTCTATGACACTCAAACCGTGGTCCAACTACATACCTAACGCTCTCAAACGTGCTCAAATGACTTTCACCATTTTTTCCCTCCCTCCCTCCGACAATGCAACAAGCCCATCCCACAATTATTAGCCCTCTTCATGTCAACAGATCTAAAACATCTTGACGTGTTGGTAATAATCCTGCCCTTCCTTAGCTGGCTATTCCCTGGCGTGATCAATATCATTACATCTCAAGTGATACGGCGAAGTTATCTGCTGCATCATAGCATTTTACCGTGCGATGCAGATTGCACGTAGTCAATGCGTCTATTGTCGGCATGATTTCCTGTCGGGGGTGGTGATGAGAGTTTCGCATGCTGATAAGATTGCAGTTGGTTCTTAGGTTCGAATTTATAGTATGTTCTCAGATTTCTAGATGTCATTTCAAGGCCAGATGACTAATGCACTGGTCGTGTTGGGGCTGCATGAGACATACACGTGTCACAACGTGGGACTGGTGTCTTCAGAGGTTGTAAAGTTAAGGGAAGGGCAGTGATCTCAACTTGTTGACAACACTGGTGCAAGCTGCTTTAGGGTGTCAGGCAACTTGACCCTCAGGGATACTGTTCAAGGTGAATAACTGATTTTTCAATGATCCTGTTTGGAGAAGTCTCAGTCCTTATGGAAGCCATTTTTGTTTGAAAAACCAACACACATTCCGCCCAAGTTGTCCCTTTAAAGCCAATTTTCAGTGACAAACGTCGACGAAAATCACCACTGATTGATGAATGAGTTAGCATATTGCCTGATAATAGCTCGTAATGAAAACATCGTAGAATAATAGACTTGGTCATTATCCTGCAAGTGCACAAGCTGCATGGGCTCTGTCCACAAAGCCACTTGCTCAATTTATGATCATTTTATGATGTCGGACATGAAATGATGATTGAATACCGGTTTAAGCGCTCTACATGGGCCGTACACAGTTTAACGAGTGGAAAGATGTATGATTGATGACATGTGGGTGGCCCTACATTGTACAATAATCGGTGTGATCTGCCTTATCCAGGTTGCTGGAGAACCAAGGGTAAATTGCCATGGATTTCTGACGCCGCATATAAAACCGAACATCCAATATAACAGTGCCCCTATTGGAAGGGGAGTAGGGTGGAGGTGGGGCCTGATCAGTGCTGACCAGCATGCATGGATCTCTGCCCCTTTCAGCTAAAGTCACACTCTCCATTCAGAAATTCTTCAACAAGTGCAAGCCGGCTGAATTGCCTTATTCTCCATTCAAAAAACCTTTGAAAAGCAGTCATGAATCATCCCAAACTTATCATACCAAGTAATTGCAGATTACATTTGTCATTCTAAGATGTGTAATTAAGGATAATTAGTCCTCATAAACCAGACTTTTAATTAGAAGGGGACGAAGAATGTGAAACTTAATTGGGAAAACAGGAAATTGGAACACTGGGAACATTGTCCTGCAGCGCCCCATATAATTTAATTGTGCATAATTTTTCTTTGGTGAATTTGAACTTCGGACACAGTATGATATGATTTATGTATGTACACCCATAAGCCTCAGAGGAAGCATAAATTTTGTCTTTCACGTATTTTGATTCTAAGGAATGGACGGTTATTAAGATGTTTTGTAACTTTCGACATCTTATGGATATTTACTGCTTTATTCTGCACACAGAGTCAACTTGATTCCTCGCACCATCCGAAAACACGAGAAAGCGAACTGCTTCGTTTTGATTGAGGTGACAAAACGATACTCCCAGGATGCCCCATGTCACATTCTTTAGATACCAGAACCCTGACTCATTACAAACCTGATCAGTGGAATACGATCGAGTGATATTTTTAGATGATGGCCACATTTTTATACATGAAAATGGTGAATGTGGGGCAATTGTCAGTGCAACACATGATCATGGACGTCTTGTAGATTATCAAGTTGAAAGTTGTTGAAGTTGGAGTCAATAGTGTGATATTGAACAAGGCTTGTTACAAATTGCACTCTTGGTTAAAGTATGGCTGATGTCTTACAGGTTTTACACTCACCCTTGCCATGTGAAAACGGATTTACATTGCAATTCACTAAGCAAATATTTGTGAATAATTTGAAGATGATCCCTCAGCAGGTTTCCATATGAAACTCTCTCGTAACTGATTGCACTCTTGGTAAAAGTTTGAAATATGGCTGATATCTTACTGGTTTTACACTCACCCTTGCCATCTGGACTTGCACACCATTTTTCTGTAGATCCTGCACAGCCCGCTCGGCTGCTAAGGGAGATTCAAAATCAACAAAACCATAGCCTGAATAAGGGAAAAAAGTTAGAATTAGCTCTGGTGGAAAAACAGCATTTCAAACCACATTTTTTACTGTTTAATTTGAGATGTTTTGGAATATAAATTGATACCTCTGGGTCAGTAGTGATTGTCTCACCAAAACTGCTAGGGCGGAGATGGAATGTTCGCCAAAACCTCAGCACTTCCTCGGTTTTGGGCCACTGTTCAGCTCCAACCTCACAGTTTTGATTAGGCAGCCAATACCTCAAGTTGGCTTCGCTAATCTCACCTTTACATTTATTTGTGTTCTGGTCAATTATTGCCTTAGTTGATGTGATTTTACCATATCTGGAAAGAGAAAATGACAAAAGTGAAGACAAAGTGATTTAAAACTATATCATCCAGGTCAGGGTGCTGGTCATCCATCTGACAATACAACAGACTTCTGAATGTTGCCAAGAAAAATAAGCTGAGGTGCTTTGGTCAGGTAAGAAGATCTGAAGCGGAATTAAAACAAGTGATTTAAATTGCATCTGCCTGCGATAATAATCGCTGCCATCTGCAAAAAAAAGATCTCTCATTTGCGGATTCAACGATTACGGTTGCATACCATATCTGCTGCCACCAAAACAAGGCACAGTGCATTATACACTGTATACAGTGTACATTGCAACCATAGTGTTTCAGAATGCAGCTTTATCAAGCTGACCCCTCCAGTCATATCTTCAGCACACACGATAACAGTAGGCCGAGTGTTGACTTAATATTTCCCAAGTGCTGCGCTGAGTCAACATCTCTTGACCACTCTGGAGACCTACAGTACAGGTCCATGGATGGTTCATCCTGTATCACCAAGTTTTGCATGCGGGATACAACACACAGTAATGCTATAAGCCACAGATAATAAATCTGAGACTTTGGGCGGTGGCCAAATCCATAAAGAGGCTTAGTTTTTGAATTCCCGACAATATTCGAGGCAGATTGAAAATGCTCCAATCAAGATGGGACAGTGCTTATTTTACAAAAACAAAAGTTCCCATGCAAACAATTGCTTCAAACCAGATGTATTGACATAGTAACCAGATAATAATTTCAACTGCTGTAAACTGAAAGGATAGTTTTTACCTCATAAGTTGCCTTCTAGGTGGCAGGAAAGCGGGTACATATCTCAGACATTGGGACATTACCAACAGTGTGACGCAAAGAATCTCACATAAAATCTCAAACAGTCTAACAATTACTATAATTGGAAGAACTTCAAAGATACCGACAAGATTATAGGCATCTTGAGAACATATCTGTCTCTCATTTTCTGAGGTGTTCAATAGGTCTCGTAACTCAAAGCAAACGGCACCCTATTGAGCCAACAATTATAGCATTTAGCGAATTATTCCACAGACTAGCCAGTTCTTTACCCATTATACAAACTTTGGATAGTTCAAGGAGAGTGTGAATTACCAGGTGAAGTACTTTTTTGTTCTTTAGATGCAAGACTGAGGTGGTGGGGCCCACTAATGAGGGTTCAATTCCAACATGTAGCAGCATGCCTGCAGTCAGCCCTTTGTTGAAGGACAGCGTTGTCCAGTGGCATGCAGGGCTCAGGTGTCGGATTCATGCACTGACTCAGAAGGCCAAATGCTGAGACAGACTGTCTATCCAAATTGAAAAATTGCATGCCAACAAAACGACCATGTTCAGAAGCATCAACCTTTTGACAAATTCATGTCCTCAGTCTGTCAAAATCTCTTGTTATTTCATGCTAATGAGTCCGGGCTGTCATGAGACCAAATGGGATGTTGTCCTGTTGACAATGGGTTTGTCATTGCGGGTTGTGCAGAATCCATGTTGGGGTCTAAAGTCCTATTATTGGTGTTACATATGTGCTTTATCATGTGTTACTTTGAGGAAAGCTTACTAACCGACCATAACTCCAAGAGAAGAGGAAATTTCAACCACTCCACAGGCAATCTGCCAGGCTAGTTTGCCCTGCCCCATCATTTCCTGAGGACCTGTCAAATGCTCTGACTGCCTCCACCCTCGGCAAGTACTTGCTTCCTGATGACAGAATTCTCCTGTCCTGGTGGCTCTTACAAGTCTGCAATTCGACCTGTCATCTCAATCACATTGGCCGCAATAAGTAGCGCGCCATATTAGCTTGATGTCATTAGCTGCGCAGTTGAATTTTAAGGCTGCAGATGAAATTAACCTTGTACAGCCTCAAAGAGGGACTTGTGGGGTTTAAGTTCTTAGAACCTGATTGAGCTTCGGAAGCGTATGTCTATGTTGTGACGGTTACTGGATTGAACATTATCCCGCCTCACCAACAGACCAGGAGTTGAGAATCAAACCCATGACCTCCGAGGTGTCAGGCGCGGATGTTAATTTTAAACATAGGCACAGATGTTAATTTCAAACATCGGTCTTTAACCACTGGACCACTCGGACAGCCATAGCAACTAATGCAACAGGTCACCGCTCAAGATATCGACCAGAGCATTCCACCGGTAAAGATGCAGTTTTCCACTGCATAGCGCATTCGATGCTGGTCATTGTCTTCAGCATCAATCTACTATCTCTCTCGTTTCTAAAAATAGCCAAAGAATAAGAAGCGATTTATTGCATTCTTGTTTCATGATTTATTTGACACATGTCAGATGCGAGGAGAATATACTATAGTTTCTCGGATCTAAGATCGCTTGAGAAATGTCTATGATCTTGAGGAAAGGCAAAGGACATGTTGTCAAGATTAGCGGACAATTTCACATCGCCCACCGATGGTCTACTCCAATGGACATGCTGAATGGCATCAAAGAACAAGATTCGAATATCAGGAACGAGTCATATATCGGTGAAACTACAGTACTTGAAAATCAAAGAGTCATTCTTCAAACGAATGTTTGATTTAGTCGTCCATTATATTCGATTGGATAAATTTTTAGCTTTTTTTAACCAAGCAGGATGGGCACTTTATGGATTCTAAGAAAAGTTTTCATAAGTCATCAAATCTCTGCAAAATTTAAACATTCAGTTCTGACCATTTCATACTGGTAGAATCTAATATTGTTTGCTATTAGTTTGAGATACTGGGTATGGTTCATTAAAGTGCCGAAGAGATCTTTGGTGAAAGCATCTTGACATACAAGTCTCTGCATTTGAAAAGCCCTTGGGCCACATTAAGATCTAGCTGTCAAAGGGCTTTTTGAGACGTAGTGAAGTGTCTTGCCAAAGAGCACACAATCAACAGTCATGGAAGCAATTAAATAAACACTGTGGTTGCCGAGTGAGGAGTTCAGTTTCGATTAAGCTACTTTGTCACTGAACACACCAGAGATCATATTAATGAAATTATGTGTCAATGACTAACAGTTGTGTCTACAGCCTTGGTCTGTCTGATATTATCATGGCAAGCAGGGGAACTGGAGTTGGTGCAATCTTGGTCTGTCTAATGTTATCGTAGCAAGCAGGGGCAAGGTAGTTAGTGCAGCATCAGTATGATCATGAACAGCATTTTCTTTGAATGGGGTCACATGAAGAGCAGTACAAGCCAGGTATCCATGATGGACAGTATCAGTGTGATTATGCATGGCATTGATCAGTGTAATGTGATAATGGTCAGCATCATCTTGGATATTGTCCAGCCGGTCCAACCTGGCACTAATAAATAAACAGTGTCGACCCCCTACCCCCCCCCCCACCCTGCCCCTCAGGTTGAGCTTCCCCACACCCCCCACACAGCCCCCTCCCAACCGAGCAAATATTCAGCTAAAGGAATCGGCAGCAAGTTAGCCAGGACAGACTACCCACTCCCAACCAAGACAACTTACTCCCTCACAAGCCGGCAACCCGATGTGAAATTTATCAAACATCCCATAAGATTTCCATTGATTCTACTCCAAACATCAGCGGGAGATATAAATCACGCAAGAATCTCAATCGGACGACCTCGACTACAATAACGATGGGTCGACTGGGAGTGCCGTGAATGAAGTAGCGTACAGACGTATGAATGAACAAAATGAATCTGAATGAACGGAACTATGGATTATGGACTATTGGACCTGGGAATATTATCGCCGGGATGTCCAATTCCTGTACTGCAAACCATTGATTTTTATCATCGCATGCAATGATCATTGTAGGTCGCTGCAATGAGAATATCTCGTTTGTGAGGCGCTTTAGGAAAAGCATGGGTTTGTCCATGACATGTGTCCACAGTCCATAGCCTATAGACCCCCTGCTCACCTTTATCACAAATGATATAAGAAAAATGCTCATTTTTTTAAACCAGACACTGTAACGTTAAACCACCCTTTTGAAAGTGAGTTCTACAAAAGCGTGGAAGAAACATTTTCTGTGCCAGTGCACTTGCTTGGCCCAACGCAATGAATATGCCAAGACATACCACAGCCTTTTGACTGAGGTGCATTCAACCCGTCCTGAATGACATTTTTTCAGATACCAACCGGCCATTGACCGAATCATAATCATCGGAAGACGATATATGTCAGGGTAAACAAATACCCTCCCGATTCACTTGTTTGTCATATTCTTATTCATGTTCACATCCTACTAGGCATGGGGTATTGGTATTTGATGATTGAGAACTATTGGGTCAGAACAGAAAGCGTCTGAATAAGCTATGTGACTTCAGAGTGTGCTATACAATTTCCGAACGCGGAACTGAATACGGTAAACTGCGAAATTTCGCGAACCGTTTTAGCTTTGCAATCTTTGCAAATCCACCATCAAATGTGAACTTAAAAAGCGCAAACCACCTCGTTTAAATATGTTTCAGTTGTGATCACCTATAAAACTGTCGCGTAAGATTGAAATGTAGCAAGTTTCAACCTAGTGCAGATATATCTGACGAACTGTAGGAGGATAAGGCTAAAACGTACCACTGCGTCTTTGGCAATCAACAATGGTAAGAACCAAACGTATCAGTACGTTCTGGCACTGAAAAACTATACTTACTTTTTACATAAATTGACAAGGTGTTCATCAGTCGTGTTTGGAGTGAGGCCCTTGATATAAAGGTTCGTTTTACTCAGCTGTTCCTTCATCTGGGGAGTGAGGTTGCCCTGGGTACTAGATTGACTACTGGGCGTCGTATTGGGGCTGGCTGCAGGCATGCTTTTTTGGGGATTGTATGTCTGAAAAGATAGAAAGAAATAACCATGAATAAATATTCAAGCATGAAGGTCATTATGACTGCAAGGGGGTGAAAGGATGACCCGGAAACTGGCAGAACAATCAATTTTGCCTTTGTGCTTCGTCTTAATTGTCTCACTTTGCCAACCTATGGTGCTGGATCGATCTTCCGATGTTTCAGTTGTCCAAAACCTGATATAAAACTGCCTTAGGAGTGCTTGTTATTCCGCCGCACTAAAATGCAACAGTTGTAAGCAACAGCTTACTAGGCAGCTGGATATTTAACATTCGCCAGGTATGATAACCGCCTTTTTTCTGTCGGAAGTGAATGGGTATCGCAGCGTAGCGCAGCAGTAACCATTCACCTGTTTAGCATCTGCCCTCAACAGGTTATGCCCATTGTGTATGTGCATTTCATTTAGAAAGCTTCATGACGTCTACACAAGAATCTGGCAAGTTAGCCTGAAATGAAATCTAACAAAGGTTAATAAATTCAGGTTTCATCTTTTTTTCGAAGATCTTTTTCATATTTTTCTGTCTATCGCTATACCTGGAGTGCATTTTTACCTGTATAAAAGTCTCTCTCTTTTTCATAACATTAACCCTTACAGTTTGCACTATTTCTATATCAAATCCATATCCTGCCTCTACATGTCTTGAAACTGTTATCTTCCCACCCAAAATATAGCGGCACTAAACAAATATTGACCTCTAACTTGGCCATCACTGGCCTGTCATATCGTGTCGTCCGGGGAAACGCCATGCTCAATTTACGCATCAAAGCCGCATTTAGGTTAGGCAAACTTTAGTCATTAATGTCAAGTTTGCCTACTCGAGAAGTATCATCAAATCGGACAGTGTAAATGGAGATCGGGATGAAACATGAACAAGTTCAAATAAAGTTGGGACTTAAGTTTGCCAAAGAAATATGAGGCTAGTACTGAAGTATTCATTCGATTTATATCGATACCCCATTGACCTTTCTTATTCTGTGGTGTAGGCCGACAGAAACATGCACAGAAAGATGTTTTGACAATGTGATATTGTTCCAAGTCATCAAATATGGCTTTTATAGTTTAATCATCAGTTTGTTGGACCATGCAGGACCATTCGACCATGCAGGGCCAAGTGAGTCAAGCCTGGGCAGGGCCAGCTTTCCCTTCTCATTGTAATCTTAAGTAAATCACTTTACTTCTCAATATGATACTTCAGCCAGGCACTGGACAGATTCTTTAACCATGACACCCTTCTGCAACTTCTGACAGTCTCCTTGTCTTCCAATACCAACTAACACATTGGACGTATTGATCTGAAATTTTAACCGCATTTTGAGAAGTATCATTATAGAGTCAGTGCATATCGTATCACACGCATGATTATAAGGAATTTGGTAGAGTTTGGTCGATTATTTGGAGAAATTTTTTTGTTGGAAACCAATAATCATAATTGAAAGCTTGAAGAATAAGATCTGAATGTAACACAGCACTAATTGTAACTTATGCAGATATGAGTGATCAGGTTGTGCAATTATTTACTTATTAAACTTCAAGATTTCTGCTGAACTTTGATTCAAAGAGTGAGGATATGCCATTTTCATATTTTACAAACCAAGTCAGAAATTCGTCGGGATTCCTATTTAACGAAAAACAAAAATCACTCCTTTTGGGTGAGGTTGAAGGTCCATTGCCATTGAGACACACAGGCCATTCAACCCAAGTGACGCCATAATCGCCTCTTTACGAAACAAGCCACGCACTTGCGAGCATGACAAGAATGAAAGAGTCAAATATTTCCCTCTGGAGGACATGCTACTCGTCTCAACGGTACTAGTATAGTACATGGCCTCATCTTGGTTTAGATCTCAGTGCCATAGATTGTGCAGGGGGACCAAGATACAGTTCGTTGGACCACTGGCAGTGTGCAGGGGGACCAAGATACAGTTCTTCGGACCACTGGCAGTGTTTCCCCAACGCAAGAAACACCCAACACCCATTTCTCCATATCTCTGATCTGCTGAACCGACTGAGGGAACCATACAACCAAGGCCTCCCTTGAAAGCTTGATCCTCGCTACTGACTAATCATGGACCATGGACGAAGACCAGGATGTCTTACGTAGGCCAACCATACCCCAAGGGCACGGCACGTTCCTCATGTCAACTTCACGGACAGGTAAAAATTCATTACGTCGCGATACGTTTTCATGAAAAGCGCAATGATCATTCACTTTCACCTCATCACTGTAACAATGCAGAACAAACCAAACAAGCAAAGTCGTGTTAAAACCCACAATGCATCAATTTCCTCAGTTTCCTTCGTACAAGCGATTATTTCCTGTGCCAACACTCGGAATCAATACGAGATTTTCTCCGTGTGTTTCCCCGGGTGAACGACGGGCATCGCCAATCCTAATCTGCCTGCGCCTATTATCGCGTAAGTGGACTTGACACTCTCAGCCCAAATCGAATCATTTGTGTCGGGTTGTGCTTCAGCGGCGAAATACAAGCAATCTATTTCGGCAGCTAATTAAGAGAAGAGAGTGACGAGCATTGTGTCTTTTGTCCATTAGGGTGATAACACTCATTCGTGAATTGGGACCGGGATCAGTCATCAAGTGATCTGATGTCTGAATCTTTTTGAAGGTTTTTGGGAAATGTCGAAAAAGGTGGAACAACAATCTGCCTAAGGTCTTCAGATCTAGCAATAACCACTTGGAGATGTAGTGTTTTATATAAGAGATTGTATCTATCCTTAGAGAAGAAAATTCCTCAAAAGACGTAGATGTCAAAGGAAGGAGTAGAACCTCAAGTTGACCTTGAACCAAAGACAAGGCAATACAGCCAAGAGAAAGTTCCCAACAAACAGTCCTTCATGAGAAAAGGCAACATACAGAAGTAAGAGGATCCTGGACACTGTGAAACAGTGCGATGGTGTCAATGAGAATTGATCAGTGGGACATTAAGAGCACTCTGATAAAGTGTGTAGAATGTATCACAGGGCGCTATTGTCCATCACATCGCCCCTGCTGGGATGTGGCTGCAGGCTGCAGGATACAATGTGAACCATTTTTTATCACAGGATGTACAAATCCTGTCAAAAGGTTATCGTTCACAATAGGCTATTGTGTGCAATCACTTGTGTGATTTGTTAAGGAATCAGGCTAGTGGTACAACAATATCTCTGGGGCATCTGCATCCTTGGCGGGATGAAAAACCTGATCAGGACATCACATGCCAAATGAAGCCTGGTCAGACTTTAGAGTTTAGCTTTCAATCCACCAGTTTGGGAGTTGAAACCTTCCTCATATTAAGTCCTCTGGATGGCAAGGTGAAGCAGATACACTGGTTATAAACGATCATTATGTAGTCTCATTCTAGAAGCAATAATCAGTAGCATGCAGTCCATCACCAAGTTGAGTGGAAATGCATAGTGCCTTAAAAAATCATCAATATCACACTCTAGTCTAACGGTATGACTTAGAGTGGCAAAGGTGAAACCCAATTTCAAAATCATGACTCTTTCAGGAAATCCTGCGTCATACGTGCATTTCAGTGTATTTATCACATCATCTCTGGCACATCTCCAACCCGATACAAGGATGACTGGACTGTGTATATCCCATTGAAACTGCAGCTGCCATTGAGAGAGCATTCCACATTAAAGCTCATAAAATCAATAAAAACACGGAAAAAATAACAAAAACACCCACCTCACAGTCACAATCGCAACATTTGTCCTTGATTGATATCGTAACTGGATCCTTCGTAATTTTCATAATAGCGGGCAAGTTAAAACTATCCGAAATGAGATTTTTTTTTTAGGGGACTGAACGACCATACAACAGACCGGTCTGTACGATTCCTTTGGTGTGTTATCAACAGTGTACAGGCCGCCAATAGTTCACCACCTCAGCGTGACCTCAATATCGCGACGACCTGGTTTTAGGGAGAAAATTCCACAACTATCGCACATTAACACAATTTACACTGTTTGTGGGCCGGGACATGTGGAAATCAGAAATTCTTTCACACTGATTCAGAGGACACTGAGCAATGGCTCTCAGAGATACTACAAACAATGACTTGAGTGTATTTGATGGACTAACAATTCCTCAAGCCATTATGCGATTATTTTTTGAGTGAAAGAAGGGCTTCCCTGCCGTGGAAAATAATGCATCTTTGATGGTGGCTCTGTGTTGATCAGCAATAGGATAATAATGACTTTTCGTGACATGAGAAAGGTGTTACGAAACTTTATTATTAATGATGATAAAGGGAAGTTACAATACATCACGCTTTTTTCCAGCATTGTGAGGATGCACGCAGAATACCTTGGATCGGGAAACGGTTTAGTCCTCCTTTTAGAAGAAATCTGTACTTTTTGAAGAGGAAGAAGAAAGCTATGAAGATGAAAGCAAAAATGCAAATCTTTTTCCTTTTTTGATAGGGTGGATTGAGAAACCCAAAAACCCAAATATGACCAAACCTCAAAATCAAGGCCTATATAAATATACATCAGATCGATTGTTTTAAGATTAGTACTAGGAAATCATCGTCATGACCTCAAGCCCAATTATGACTAATAAGATATTTTTTCAAATCTAGATCAAGTTTTGCTGTTTTGACAAACCACATAAGGTTAGTAGACCATCTGGAACACCATATTTGTTTATAGCAGGATATCTGCCCACATACGATTTCCTGGCCAAGTAAACATAGGAAACAACTTAATCTTTAAGATTTGGATGTCCCTATAACCTGCCTACGCACTAGAATAAGCTAGGTGCAAAGTAACTCTGTTATCTTGAGTACCAAGTTCCTACTTCTTAGAGGGTATAAGAGTTAACACAAACTATAAACTGTATTTCTCTAATGATTGGATGAAAGAAATGTCTTTTCGCCCCCCCCCCCCCACCGACCCCCACTTCATTCAACACAGCAAACATTTATGCTAAATACTAAATGATATATTTCAAAGGGCCATCAATAGCTTTCAAGCAACGCAACAATCCCAATTCTCAGCCTTCCATGCCAAATTTCACCAACTAGATAAAACCAACTCAGAAGGCGTTATTTTCCCAGACTGTTCAATGAAATATTTCAACCCACCAGAAAATGTTCTCTGTCGGCCTGTAAAATAGTGGAGAAAAGTCCACACAGAGATTGGGAGACTCCTCTCGGCATTTTTGTATGGATTTTAGAATTGCCCCCTACTGCCTTATTCTGACCCAAACTTGGATCACTAACTCGGCCATAAATGGCACAATACGACCACAAAATGGCCAATTGAGAAACACAACAAAAGATGCCTTCATGAAAGCCTTTACAATCCATTGTAAAATCGTTATCATTGTCATTATAGGTGAACAAAAGTAGCGAGTAGGCCTAGCCACAGTGAAAAGTGCGAAATAGCTAGTCCCCAGGCACTGCCTCAGAATAATAGCGCTCAGCAATGATGCCACTTGCGCTAATCAAGCTAATTAATGATACCCCTTTAGCAAAGGACTCTACAAGATGGCCTTCGGCTAGGTGGCCACCCGAGGGGGACGGGGCATTCAGGTAAAAGGCAAGACGGTACAGGACGGAATTTTGGCGGCGGCCAATTTCAACTTTGATGACATGCAAGCCCAATGATTTTCAATTATCAAAATTTTCAAAGTTTTTTGTGGAAAAAGAGGTGTAATTGTTTGACCCCCAACCCCCTTACCCACGCCCATGGGCAACTCCTTGACAGCACTGGTCTCGGAAAATATCTAATTTGGAAGAGGGGGAGAATAAATATATTTGTCACCTAAGCCAGTTACATTACTAGCTCACCCTGCCAAGTAACCATGTGTCATGATGTAAATCACACAACCTCCCCACGGCTTCGAATAGTTTTTGCTTGCAACCTGCAGTGCAGCAAAGTCCAACGTGATTGATCCCCATGCGTGGACACCATTAGATAGTCAAATGGCTCCACAAGTGCACTAGAATAACAGGCCATCTCCACTGAATTGATGTTGAATAATTAATCAAACGTTCATGTCACGACCATGGGAATTTAACCGGGATGCCTATACACATTAGGTGTTACACTATACAGTGTACAGAGGAAAATCACCGTAGGTTGCAAAGTTGGAACAAGCAGTTGGCCTTTCTGTTGGTGTTTCATACTACGACTTATCGCCTTAAAATGACATCTTATCCAAAAACCGCACATTACAGGCGGAGGTAGGACTTCAAAGAGCTTGCTGAAGGGACAATACGACCTCTGAGATTCTGCGTCCAGATGAGGCATGCCAAGTGAGGTCGTCTGATCTCATGCGGAATCACTGTCAAAGTTACGAACATAATGTCAAGCCAGACATATGACCTTGAAAGTAGCTTTACTGACAGTTGATAACACAGTACTGCCTCCAATCAGCAGAAGAGGAAAGATCAGCATTTATCAACTCTTGTCTTTGTCAACATTTTGTTGAAGTTGTGAATAGTATTGACAATCATCTTGATGATTTACCACTTCCAAAAAACATCGATGATATGACTTTTCCACAAAACAGCCAAGAGTATATCTCAGACTCCAATGTGCTGTTTTTTCTCATTTTCTCTTGTGTCTTAAGGATTAGTTGCCATTGGCACCCAGTCTGAGCACAGTAAACAAGTGATATAAATAACAACAGCAGAGAGCACAGGAGCTAAACAATTACACACAGTAACAGGTAGCAAGGCATCTGGATAAACTGAGTGCTAGCAGGGAATGTTATCATTCTTACGCCACTAGGAATGCCACCATTGCTAGTTAAGTCGAGAACAAGACCTACAGAGACTGATTCTACTTTAGTTGAAACAGCTGGACAATGGATCAATCCTCAAGAAGGACAGTGGCTGGCAACGAAGGTTCGATTGCAAAATCTGACCACATTACAATCGGAAGATTACAGTATAGTAGGATCACCTGTATGTTTTGCCGTTCCCTGTGGCGGATTGGCTCCCACCTACGAGTAAGTTACCTCCTCAATAACCGGAACATTTCTTGGAATCGATTCGATTAGTCTGATGTCGCTTGCCTTCGATATATAAGAAAGGTGAAGAGGGACTATAGCTGAATCAAGGTCGATCGACGCTCTCTATGTTGCAAAAGGTGCTACAGCATCTTACTTGGAACATTTTATAAAAGTGTCCACAGCAAAAGGAATATCTTGACAGCACCTATGATGGCCGTGATGATGCACAACCTTTCGTCCATCAAACAAACAACTAAACAAACTCTTTTGATCAAAAAGCATTACTCTTCCAGCTTTGGATGCTGTTCGTGTCAGGCTTACGTCCAAGTCTGTCAGCATAGTCTTCTTAGAGAAGTGACCCCCGAGGGGAAGTGGTCTTGACAAGTGTTCAGTCAACACTCCAACCATAGGAGCTTATAGATGCGATCGTAACACCTTGAATGGCAGCTGGTCTTGAGTGTACGGCAATGCGTGTATAGCGATGCAGTAGCATCCAAGCATCCCAACATCGACTGATCTTGAAATTCAGGAGGATAGTCTTCTTAGAGAAGTGACCCCTGAGGGGAAGTGGTCTTGACAAGTGTTCAGTCAACACTCCAACCATAGGAGCTTATAGATGCGATCGTAACACCTTGAATGGCGGCTGGTCTTGAGTGTACGGCAATGCGTGTATAGCAGTAGCATCCCAGCATCCCAACATCAACTGATCTTGAATTTGAAATTCAGGAGGGTTAAAACTTGAAAGCCATCAAGTAAGGTCAACATACATCAGGTCTACAGAGTACAACTGGTATAGTTATACTCAGCCATTGTTTCAGACTATTAGCCTACTTCAACTGATATTTTCTATTGTCTGGGACACAGACGGTGAAGGTTGGTATTAGACCTCATAAAACTGAATCCGTGGTTGTCAGATAAAACATCAGTTGCTTTCCAATCATGCACTTTTACCATAGCCCTACTATCAGAGTTTCAAATGCTTTGGCAGATCTGCCTTCCTAAAAATTGTTGTGAAATTGCAACAAAACATAGTAGGAGTTAGTTATTTTTGCATATATGGTATGTTCTTCAAGTATTTTGGAGACAACTCCATCTAATCTTGGTGTACTATCACTACAATAAGGTGTACAATGTCCCCAAAAAGTGTAAGTTGTACTCCTTAAGTGTAGGGCTTCCAGTAGGCACCATGCGTTGTCTTTCTCAATGAGGATAAATTACGGCAGATATATTGACTGCAACATGGCTAGACATTTCTCCTCCAGACAACCATAATCATTTTGCAAACATACAGCCTCCCACACAATATATTTCAACTATTTTGCCTGATTACTTCCGATTTTTTTAACAGTGCCCCAGTCACTATGACTGAGAGTAGGTCGAGAAGAAGATGTCAGCCCTACTATCATACTAGAAGTGGTTCTTCTCTGGCCATACGCAGAACTCTACAGTCCCACTTGCCTGAACTTTCTTCTCTCCCATCCCCACACAATTTGAGGTGGTGCCAACATTTGGCGCTTACATGAGCACAGCAGAACAGCCTTGCATTGGGAATTACAGAGCGCAGACAGCTGGCATGAAAACGAAATCTGGGATGAAGTGTTACCAGCTGGCCTTGGCCAACACTCCTGCCCCGTGAAATCAGAACAGTCCATAAAATCCATCAGAGTTCGGTTGCTATGTAATTTGCAACCAACCACTGATGATACTCAAACTTTTTCAAGAGCGGGTAGAGTATAAAACTACAAGTGTAACATTCAATCATGAACATTCCAAGTCTAAACTTGGGTCACAGAAAAAACTGCAACCAGGTCAAGTCTAGACTCTTGATAACAAGGTTGGGAAGGCAATGGTGTACATTTTACAGCAGAATGTATTCTGAATGTACACTGATATTGGGGCCAGCCAAGGGTAGAGCAGACAAGGCAAGTGTTCTTGATGACCGAGCAGAGAAGAACAGGCGACAGAGGAGGTGTCCTTTGCAAAGCCACATAGATTTCAGCAAGCCAAGTTGGCCACAGGGCTTTAAAAGGTGGGCAAACCAGCCTTCCCTGCACTGAATACACACAGATTTTTCCCTTGACATACAAAATACATCCATTGAGAAAGTAAAAGTGGGCTTGGAGGACTTGAGAGTACTTGGACAGAGTTGGACAGGTTGATCTGAATAGTCCAAACATGACTCAGACTCCAAGTAAACAGGGTGGTGTGTGCATGATCATGGGGCTGTCCATGGGAAATGTCAGGGCGTATTTTTCTCATGTGCCACAGTTGCAGGCACCAAGTATGTCGAGATTCCCTCGGAAGAGCAGGAGGACAGTCGAAGCTGTCATAGTAGAAGAAGAAGTTTTGCAGAGTACTTCACACATTTTAGCAGAAAACAGCATCACACAGCAGAGGCTTGACCATGTGACTGTGAAGGTATCTTGACACAAAAGGCTCCAAGAATTGGACCTGAGCATGGGGGAGGTGTTAATTTAGAGTGCAATCTGTAGGCCAGTGGCCTGTATCCTATCCCAATGCTTTTCTGACCCATTTTAAACTCTTACAAGCAAATTTTGGTGCAAAATGGTTAACGCACCAGAATGCGACCACAAATGTTTCCGTGCATACATACATGATTTGGTGTCAGATGTCAGAAATTCAATTAATCTCTGACCGAATGGCCGTGCCGTTTATTCGCATATACATCACGCATACCTAATGAGATGGAGATTATTGTTGATTTTCATTATTATCAGTGAGGGCTGTTGTAGGCCAAGGCCATAGCATACATAACCATAACCCTACATTTAAAGGGAGTATAAGGCCATGTGGTTTAGGATGAACCATACCGTCTCTCCAACTTCTCAACACCAGTCGCTCAAAGTCTCTGATGTAGCTGGCCACAAAAGTGTGTACGACGACCCCCAACCTAATATAATAATATATTATGCCCCTTTTCACTGAACTTTTCACATTTTTCTCTTAATTTTTCATGGATGGATGTATCATACCCCATTCACTAAAGGCATTCCAATTATGAAGGTCAACGTGAGAGGGGAATTCGACACCCAATTTTTATGAAAGCAGCCAAAAAATCGATTTCTATAAACTTATGAAGTATGATTTAGAAATCCCATGAGGAGGAAGCTCTGCCGGAACATATGGTATGAAATTGTCGAAGCTACATCAATACATGTAGATGCTATCGCTAACTGTACATGCACTTATATTGCTGCCTACGTGAGTGTGTGCACATGTAGCCTGCAGCCAGTGAGTAAAGTAGGGTACTTAGATGCTATTGCTATAGCGTGGGATGAACCCTATGCTGGGTTGCGTGCATCGTTATATACAGGGTATACCGGTATACCGGCCGGCTTCATGTGCACAATGAGTGTTTATACCTGTACAATATCAGCATGTTTATGCTACTGCCAGCAAGTTTCATCTATGGTTATCAGTACACTCTGTCCGCCCAAAAGTTACATGGCGGAGTAGGCCTATATTCATGTCTGACAATAGTCTAAGTTGGCCTATACATGCAGTGATGCTTACTCTCACATAGGCCTACCCCATACCTGTACTCTGTTACATATACATTGTACCGGTTATCTGCTTTCATATCTATCCATCTTCTGAAACATGCGCTCAACTTTAACACTCCACATCGACTTCCTAAAAAACCTCTGTCGACTTACCCCAAAAGTTTGACTATATCCTTTCCTTCGGTTATAACTATCATCCACATACAAATACTGGCCAGCAATCATCTCCGCACTGTCAGTTCAGACCAACCATTGCTACTAGACGCTGTTACACCCCGAGTGAGATTCCTGCTTCACCAAAGTAGGTCACTCTTACACATGCCGACTCAACGAGTTATAGGGCATTCAGAAATCGCACTCAGGTTACATTTCTATTCATCACAGTTTGACATGATTTATCCCGAGGCCAATTGGAATTTGAGACTATTTTGTTTAATGTGAAATACAAGGCTGAGGAGCATGTGAATGGCACTGGTGTAACAACCCTGGTGGTCAAGATGGGTCCAAGAAGATGTTGGGACATACAGAATTTTTGATGGAAGGAGTGCAGGGGAACCAGAAGATAGGCCTATAAAGATATCATATCACTTTTATGGGAGGGGGGAAAGATTAAGGCACAGGTAAACTGATTTCAGGGTCAAAGGTCTCTCCAAATGACGAAGGCTGTTTCGGGCGTGTACTGGTTGGCCAATGCTCACCTTTGGTTATGGTCATCAGTTAAGGTTGAAAAAGACCCACACACAGTAGCCTAGCTGTTGTGGACTTGCACATCTATATGGACTGGCAAACTCCTTGCCCAACGGACGTAAAGAGCCCAAGCTTTAGCTGGATCGGCCCAGAACAAGATATTTTGACATGTCATAAATGTCATGAGAATCAGGTACAGATTTAAGGGAATTTGGTAGAGAATTCAGAGAATAGGGTACGGATTTCAAGGAATATGGTACAGAAAGTAGGGTTTAGAATTTAGCAAAACAATGCAACCTACCAGACAAGTTCCAGCCCACATGTCCAAATCGAATATATTGTGAGTACTGACCACAACAAACACACAGATATACGGACATAGCCAATATAAAAGGTCAATAGCCAATACAAAGGATCAATATTGACAATGGGGGTAATGACCAGGAAAAACAAAAGACCAACAAACAAAGGACAGAAAGGTCCAATTAAATCCAAAACACAAGATGTTGTTTCTGCGACTTTTTATTCGTAGACAATAAAACATTTTACCGAAGAAAGCCTTGTTGAAATATGTCAAGGAAAGTAAAGGAATTTGACAGTGAAAAACTTCTCTTACTTTTTCGATTGTTCTCAAATTTAAAGACGGGATGGTTTTTCTTTAGGATTTAGCATGTTTTTTTGTGAAAGGGCAATGTTGCACTTGGGTGGGGAGCTAATGCTAGGTCAAGTCCACGCTAATGCAATTCCTGTTCTTTTGTTGGGTTGTCTTGCAAAGATCTTAAATTCATTGGATTTCTGGACCCATGCCAGGGGGCGAATATGAAAGGTGTGAAATGTGGCCCAGCATGTTGTACTTATAGGTATAAAGTGACTTAATCAAATGATCAACAGCCATACTAAATGGTCATGGGACGCTCAGTTCAAAGGATGGAAGGCTTTGAGATTGCCAAGCCTACCAGCCTTACAATCTCATGAGCTCCAGAAGACTTCTGGACTGATTTGGATAAGATGCCAGGACACCCGACCGAGCAGGTCAAAGTCTCAGACAGGCCTGGCTTGAAACAAGTTTTTTCCTTCGGCTGCTATGATTAAAATTGGAACGAGTTTACAATCCCCGATCATGGCCCCAAAAAAAGGTCATCAATTGACGAAATAAGTGGTATTGATCAATGAATTTCTGCGATCAAACTACATCATTTCCGATTGGAGATTGATTATAGCCGTTTAATCTGACCCACACCGTGTCTTACAGCATGTGAAAACATCCACCTGTGTGAACTGACTTTTTGTCCCCTCAGCAACAGAGTCAATATTGTCCTAATCACCTTGAGCTTGGTCCAGTATTGTCATAGGAGGATTACATAACAACATGAGAAATTGATGCGATCAATATTGGCAAGAGTGATGGCAATGTCAATGAAGACTGGGTCTCACAAAGGTCCTCAAACTGGGACCAATATGTGCAGTGATGGCTTTAGAACAGGAAGAGGGTAAAGGATTCGATATCCTCCTATGGTCTTTGAATCGCTTCTTAAAACGTGTGAGTATGTATATTGAGAAGTGATATAAAGGCCTGCGTTGGGAGGATGGTACCTTTCCTTCCAAATATTTCATCATCAGCTCATGAAATGACCACTATTTCCAGCAGTGTACTATGACTCTCGGCTGCTGATGTTGCCGTGAATGTATGTGAATGTATGCAGGGTCGAAGGGTTATTAGTCCGTCACAAATTTCTGAATGGGCTATTGTTAGATGCCAGCATTAGACAATACGAACCAGCATGAAATTATGGTGGCTAATTATGGCCTGGGCCAGATAAAGCTGTGCTCTCAATTATTCTTTCACCGGCTAATTAGTGCTCTGGTTGTTATTCTCTGACATTAGGCAAACAGTCATGAACAATTACATCTCAAGTTGCAGACTTGATGGATGGCATCTGGGGAAAGTTTCCACCCGATCCACAAGGACCAGCCAGCAGGGCAAAATCTATGGGCTCTGTCCACGTCACAACCAGATTCACACCCAGATTGTTGACGGTGTAGGTCTTGGTTTCAAGCAAATTACTCATAATTTCATGATAGATTAAATATCATGTGGTCTAATTAAATGGGTGAACTAAAGTGCTGCAGTCTAACCCTAGTGTGAACTGTTGATGTGTGTTTACAAGAAAGTTGAGATAGTTTAGCCATACTAATGGATTTGACAAACATATTAACTCCTTTTGATTTGGGAAGTGGAGGTTGGATGACCCGTTGCTATGGGTGATAACAAGTTGTTATGGGCGATAACCAGTTGCTATGGGTGGTAGAGTAGAGGAGATTTCTGTGGCATTAGTTACAGACATGACCACCAGGGTAGAGAGCAGCATGAATATTTCTGGTGACAGAATAGTTTTGCTGAAATTATTCTGTTGCTAAGGGAACATCATGTCACTATAGTAACACCAGGTTGCTATGGAAGTGGTTCAAACATTTACCAATAGGGGACATGTATAAGCAACCAGAGGAAACTTAGGGGTGGACCAGAGCAGAGAGTTGGCAGATATTGGTCTCATCTCACCAACTTTAGAGACAGGACAAAAGATTGTAAAAGATATCACTGAATATGACCAGATCTAAACATCAGTCATCAACAGGCGTCGCTACCAAAAATCATAGAACGAAACTTCTCAAGTAAATAGTGTATTTGTATGGGAGCCATACTTCACCAATGTTAGAGAGCCAAGTCAACATGTTAGTTGGAGTATTTGTGAAGGAGTTATGCACCATAGGTCCCAAAAATTGTAATGCTAACCTTGCAAGTTCAATATTTGCACAAGATTTATTCCCTTTTGTTGTGCAATGGTTTCAAAAAGAGCTGACTGAAACTTTTCATGCAAATGTACAGCGCGATGTACAGTACATTCCATAGACATGGCATGGAATGACATTTGAATTGGTTGCACCTCAAGTTGAGAGAGAAATGTGGTACAATTTGTTCAATTAGTAATACACAACGTAAAGCTTTGATTAGCCAGGTTCACATGGACAAACTCTTTGAAAAGTATCGAGAGTAATACTTCTGTTACCAAATTTACTGAAGTATGGACCTGTTTTGCTTACTCTTCAGACTCGTTCTGGAAGCCTGAAGAGGACTGAGTTTGGTCATGGGAAAAAGTTGTCTGAGAGACCCAAGCAAGACCCGATATCACAACATAATTAGCAAGTCCCTGACCTTATTCCTATCGGTGGAAAAGTACCACCAGATATCGACTGGGATTTGGATCCATGATCTAAAGTCCCACACAGATAGCTATTTGATATCGCTCAGTTTGACATTGATCAACCATCGCAGCACTGAGCGATTCTTGTTGCAAACACCTGCCATGACCACCGCAAACAAGCTATGCGATCATAATCGCAGCGATTTTAATCACACGTTTGACGGCCAATGAACCAGTAAGAATAAAATAAGGGTGAGGCAGCTTTCCCAGGACCCAATAATATTTTGGCAAGTCATATTCATATCCAAAGTCTATCGCCAACATCTCCTCATACCAACAAGGGTTAAATGTCAACAATTTGCTTTTGTAGACAGTGTCTATTGATATAGGCCAAGAACAATACTCAAAGCCTACATTTTGTAATTGCAAATTCATCGACCTACAAATGTATTTGCATAGGCCCTCAATTCCGCCCAAGAATTTGGCTACTTTTATTGCAACTTTTCTCCCATATGGTTGAGAGTAGTATTTCTTACTGTGGACAAGTGCATCACAAGCAAGGTGCGACACATGCAATGTGACAAAACTTCGATTTAAACACGGCTGATTCTCTGAAACTTCTTGAAATAGCGTCGCGTACAAAACATTAGCATCGCCCTATAAATAACTTCATTGATGCATAATAAATACGGTTATAGATAAGGTAAATATGATATTGAAAAGATTCTTTGAGGCTTGTAGGAGCATATCCTTGAGCTATATCACTGACATGCCCAGGCCAAGCGAGATGATCAGTTTCATGTAGAAAACCTACATCAGTTTCATGTCAAACACCTGCATCAGTTTCACGTCAAGCACCTGCATCAGTTTCATGTCAAGCACCTGTATCAGTTTCATGTCAAGCACCTGCATCAGTTTCATGTCAAGCACCTGCATCAGTTTCATGTCAAACACCTGCATCAGTTTCATGTCAAACACCTGTACCAGTTTCATGTCAAGCACCTGCATCAGTTTCACGTCAAGCACCTGCATCAGTTTCATGTCAAGCACCTGCATCAGTTTCATGTCAAGCACCTGCATCAGTTTCATGTCAAACACCTGTACCAGTTTCATGTCAAGCACCTGTACCAGTTTCATGTCAAGCACCTGCATCAGTTTCATGTCAAACATCTGCATCAGTTTCATGTCAGCATCTGCATCAGTTTCATGTCAAACATCTGCATCAGTTTCATGTCAAGCACCTGCATCAGTTTCATGTCAAACATCTGCATCAGTTTCATGTCAAACATCTGCATCAGTTTCATGTCAAGCACCTGCATCAGTTTCATGTCAAACATCTGTATCAGTTTCATGTCAGCATCTGCATCAAGTTAAAGGGGGAGAGGTTACACCAGGGTGAAAATCTGTGTTTTCTCAAAGAAGCAAAATTCAAAGGTACTTTACCAAATCTGTACTCGAACGCAAAAATCAACTCACCTGAAAAGATATAAGATATACAAAATTTTAAAGCCTGGGAAGCAATTGTTAGCAAGGTACAAAACAGTTAAAGCGCCACCTTGTAACAGCACGGGAAACGACTTCAACCACAGGTGCCTACGACAGCTGTGTTTTAATTTTCCTATCAATCTATCAATAGACAATAATACCTCTATTTATGTCCGTAACCACGGCAACAGATAGTCGTTATACAAAATATTCTGATTAGTTGCCGCCACTTTATTACTTCCCGGTGATGCCGGTTTTCTGCATTCTGACGATAAAGCCGGTGTCACTAACACTCCCTTATTCATGCCGGTCGTTAACGACGGTTTGAACTAACATCATTAGTAAATGAAATGAAAGGAGGACTTTTGATTTGCCATTTAGTTTATGAATTGGCACTATTAATGTTTTTGACATCGAAGTTACGATTGCGTTCTGTGGGGACGATATAGGGGTTAAAGAAATTTTGATTTCTCGAAGCTCTAAATTGTCGGTGATAGCAACGCACTGCTTGGTAAATTGGACTTTAGTTGACAGTCTGCGATAAAAGATTTATCAGAAAATCCAATTTTTGTTGCAGTCTCTTCCATGCAACATTTTATATCCCACCGAGGACGACCGACTTTGTGTGCACTAGATCTGCAACAATTGTAACTAAATCAAGGTAAATAACAAAAGAAAAGTAGCGTTGCCATGGCAACAGGTCATCTACTTGACAAAATGAACAGAAATGATATAAAGCGACATGAAATGGTTTTGTGTAACCAAGGGCAATCAAATGTGATCGCGAATCACGTCGTCAGATTATGATATTCTTTCGGTGTGGCTCAATGAAATATAATGCATGTAGCTTCTTTAATCCGATTTGCTTTTGAAACGCATGGAGAGTTATAATTTCAGTGTCAACGTTTCAAGTATTGATGCAAAGGGCAAAAGTCCTGTTAAAGTTGCGGCTTATAGGTAAGTTAATATCGAGCTGGTGTTCCTTGATTGTCTAATCAAGACTGCTGGTTTAGACTGAAAATACTGACTGAAATCCAGAGTTACATGAACGTAAGAAATAAAGGGATTCACAGTAACTTTTTGGTAAATTGCCTGAAGCATATTATATAGGAGGGTCAGTTAGTATTCAAAACATAGCTGAGGCTCCTGAGTGCAGTGGTGTGGTTTTCATCTAATCAGACTAATAATCAGGAAGTCACGAGTTCAAATCACAGCAGAGTACTGTCTCCATCTCAGACAGCTAAAACCAGACACAGCATTTCAGAGTTCGACTTCTGTTCATCAGATTTTTCAGCTTGGTACTGAAGTATGCATGCAGTCGGGTTGTTTGAGCGGCTCAGTGGAAACATCAGTGCCTGTCACCTCTGAGATCCCAGGTTCAATTCCTGGTTGGTCACGGTCCCCTCATGGGTAAGAGAAGGCAACTCTCTTCCACAGCTTTCCTCCAGAGTATCTGGTTTCTTCTTTTTCACATTATAATTACCCAATATCGTTTATAGAGCTATTTATGTCCGAGTGAGTGAGTTTCTTCCCGAGTATCTGGTTTCTTCTTTTTCACATTATAATTACCCAATATTGTTTATAGAGCTATTTATGTCCTAGTGAGATCACTATCTCAGCGCAAAAAAGGAATGTCCGTGGGGATTGGGGAGACTGATTTGCCTGGGCGATGTCCAATTGATTACCAATGGTCATTACGCCAGAAAAAAGATGGAGCCAAACAAATGGGACCTCAGGGCAACACACGATCAATGGAATGAGGAACATAGACACTGCCATGGGCCGAGGCAAAAAATTCCAATATCTTCTACTTATACATGTTTTCTTCTTGTAATTCATTGTGGTGAGAAAGCAACTAGCGTGCCAGCTTACCTCTGCTGACCCTACACACCTAACGCCATTGCCCCCCTGGCGACAAAGCAGGGACACCCAGCTTGCTCGTTTCAAGGTGGATGACATCGATATCGAACATTCAAGAACCAGTGAGATCTCTCCTTGGTTTCTATACCGGAGGCAAAGGGTAGGAAAGCACTGCTCAGGATTCATCACTGAATTGGGAATCCACACAAATACTTGATGTAGATTCGTAGAGCTAATGTACTAATGTCAAGGTGTTGTTTTAGTCGGCCGTGAGCTCAGAATTTTCCACTGTGCATTTTGTGCAGACGCAGCAGCCGGACAAATTCAGTTATTTTCATCAGCAACCGGACTATAAAGTTAGTATCTGGACAGATTTACAGATTGCTCATCGATTCATTTTATCAGCAGTTCATCAGAAGCAGAATTCATCTGGCCTAAACTTTCAGTGCAAACGAACAGGTGTACTCTATAAGCTGAACCAGGCTTGAAATGAACTCTCCGAAGGTCTCATATTGCAGCTTTATCAAAGTCAAATTGAAAGGATATCCCCCAACAAGCAAATTGAGCGAAACTAAATAACATGGTTAGAAATTAAAGTCCATAGCATTCTGAAATTGAATAGGGTTGTGGCTTTCTTTAAAATATCAAAGGTTAGATTCAATGAATAACAGGTTGAGACACGATCAATTTTGAAATTTCATCTCATGATTGGTTTATAAGGTTCATCTGGTTTAACTTTCATGGTACGGTGAATTTATAAAGTTTCAAGGACATTTCTTTACACCAGATGGTCAATCAGGTGAAGTATCTGATTCCATACCTTGTGAATTGTAGTACCCATACCCACAAAGCACGCTTCAGTCACAATTGCACGACTTCAGGGTACAAGTTGGCTAATGTGATGCCAGTCAAAGTCAGCCATTTTGGAAATAGTTTTGCGCACATTTAGAAATAACAAGAGACGATGTTACTTTTGGCCAGAACTGCAAACCCAATTCGCTCTAGCTTTATGACTAAGGACGAGCGTTGAAGGATTCTGAATGTGAAGGGTTAAACTATAAATAAATGGCATTTAGCTGCGATAAGAAACTTCCATAAGGATACAATAGTGATTAGACGGATACAGTTGCTTGGTTGCTCTTGCGGTTTATATAGCTAGCCCTGCCACACAACAGCCGAGGCAGGTTACCAGGTGCAAACGTAGTACGAGTCTAAAAGTCTGTACCTAGATGACCAACTTGTATAAAACGTTCATCAACCAACTAACAACATCCTTGTTCTGCGAATAATCATGAAATCATAAAGAATACATCAGCAACTAGACCAAAGTACAAGGTACACTCTCAGAAATAAACGTTTTTGAGCTTTTCAAAAACCTTTAACTGCCGCCGTTGCCAAATTGCGACGAGCGGCTAAAGTTTTTCGGCCAACACAAATATGCACCCCATCCTATAGATGTTTTTCTCAACCCCATGGCCCATAGATCAGCAACGAATCTGTCGCCTTTTACACATTTTATAAGGCAAGTAATAAAATCAAGATCAAAGGACGACTTTTCTCCAGCATAACGGCAAAAATCCAAGGTATCATTCCGCCATGTCAATTCAATTTGTGCAGCAATGAATTCCCTTTGAGCTGACGAAACGATCTTCAAAGAGCATAAATTACATCAACGCGTGGCACTCCCTCACAATTTTTCATTCATCACGAGTTGTTTTACCATGGTAACCTGACCGTGTGTGTTCTTTAAAGTCGATGCAAAGTTGATGCGGAAAGCATCGAGAAATGGTTTATGAATGGGTGCAACAGAAGTAATGGTATTTCATCGTGTGCAATGAAAGCCAAGCTTGATGCTTCAGCATATAGCTTTTTACAGCTTCACCAAACATGCTGGAGCCCAACCATTTTTGTCTCAAGCTCTTGTAACCAGAGGTCAAAATATGAAGACTGAGCTACTAAAAACCCCACCCTTGCACCCCATGCACCCCATGCACCCAATGCACTTTCTATTCAACTTTAGAAGACAAATTCAAAATGTTTTCCCCATGAAATCAACAGAAAGAAGGAAATTCTTATTCTATTTCATCCTTGGGAAACTCTGGGTTGGAAAATCTGACACCATCCAAACTATTAAGTTTTTTCAGTTTCGGTTTTTGCACGCATGGAAGTGAGGAAGTTTGAGCACCGTAACCAATAAAAAAGTCCTTCCTAACCATGGGCACTTGTTTCGAGCCAATATGTATAGTCGCCATTCTGGCTTATTGACATTAGACGCACTTACACCACCTGAAAATGGACCACCAATCTTGGTTCGGGAACCAATGCCGCACCATCGAAAATCCACCAAGCGCTTACACCAGCGCTGCAGCTAGTTATAAAATCCGGCTACAGATGGCGCGCAAACAATAAGCAGAACGCAGAAAGCCTTGGCAGAAAGCGCCATTTCGAAAGCGCCGCCTGGAGCCGAACCATCTAACTAGCTAATTGCCGATCCATTTGCGCGTACACCACGACAAAGCCGAGCTTTTAACAAGCCGGGCGAATTTGGACCATCAAGCTTGGTGGGACAAATTCGCTCGTCAATTTGTATCGGCAATGGATTGCCGAACCAATTTGTCGCGGCAATGTGGTGGTGTAAGTGCAATTGGTCCACCAATATTTCGTGGTGTAAGCGCAGCTATTGAAGACATGATCAAAGCAAATCTCGATGAGTTCAAGTTAATGCTTCCAGGATGTTGTTATCTGACATTAGCGAGTGGCAATGAGGGAGTGGTTCTAGTTGGCAAGATTGCAGCTCGACGGCATGCTAATTAGTAGATAGGAGCCAAAAATTAGAGCAGTTTGCAGTACACAAATTTACTCGTCAAGATCTGGAAGTTTTCAATTAAATGCTTCCGAGGGCGTTATCTTATATTGGCAAACAGCAGCCAGGGAGTGGTTCCAGATACAGGATCTAATTTGCATCTAGATGATATAGCATGCTAATTAGCCGATTGTAGTTTTCGACGATGTAATGCTAGTTTAGCAAACATAACGCATATTGATTCGTTGGGTCGATACGCGACCATGTGGTGTGCGCTGGGATGATCCCGTGGGCCCGATGATAGATACAGCATCATCATCAGCAATAATCTACGGCCTTCTGCGCAGTATAAACTCCCATCATTGCAAGAACGTTTTTCCTAATGGCGATTTTGCAGCGTCCAAAGGTTGAAATGCCATTTCGTTATTGTACGACTCCGTCACGGCTGCAAATGCCTTTGTACATTTCTATACGCAGAATTCCTATCTCAATTGATTTAGACACTTCTTCAAGCGACATAATCACGAAATGTTTAGAGATCAATAAATGAGAAGTAAACTATTCGATTGCAGCAAAAAAGTGCTTACATCCCCTCAAAATAGTCGTTACATGATAAACAGCATAATAAATGTATATTCAAGCATGACGAAAAAAGCCCAGGTGCGTGATGTAACTCATGACCACCACCTGTGGCAACCTGTAGGTCATGCCGTGACTTTCGAATATGTATGACTTTATACTGTAATTGTCGATGATAACAGCAACATAGCAAATATATTGCAACAGTACTCCATCTAATCCTCCCACTTTATTTCCCTCGACTCCAAGAAGGAGGGATGTTCATTAGAGTGGCGCATCCGTAGGGGATACTTCCTGACCAATGTGGCCACTCCCGAGAATACTGATGGCCAACAACATCCTCAACTAGATTAGTTGATTCGTAATGCAACAAGACGCCGGGAAGGGCTTATATTGAAAGGTGGGTGGTATTACCAGCACACCACAGCTGACCACAGTACTGACCCTTTGGCTAGAGTGACCTAGTGTGATGAGGCAAGTTACAGCGATCACCGATCCTAGTCCCAGACACCTGCGACGGCCACTGCAAACAAGTGATTTTTGTTGCATATTATCTAAGATCACATGTCACAGTGATTTTAATCACTTGCCTACAGGCACTCAAGGCAACAGGTGCTTTCAGACTCATCGCTATAGAATTTAATGCTATCATTGATGCACAGCAAGCAAGATTACTTTTGGCCAGTACTGCGGGGCCAACTTTCAAGGATGATGAGCCAGCCAGTGTCTCTGCCCTGATAGCTCAGGCAACAGCTGCCTACTGACTGACTCATTCGTTCATTGAACCCTTGACAAAAACCCAGATGGTTGGAATTCCTATCTCGAGTCATCTGTTCCTGTTCTGACTTGATTACAATGCACACATAAAATATATTGAAATCGTCATTAAATGGCATGGCCATAGACATGTACTGACGTAAGGTTGGTTAATAAAAGGATAACATATTCCTAATCAGATGATAAATGGAAATTTCTATTGCTTTGAGTGCAACTACATGCAAACCAGTCTCGGTAGAAAAAAAAGGTTGGAACCGCACTAAAATATATACAGAGCGCAAACATAAAGGCATGCAACACCAATGCACTCATCAAATGATCCTCTTTTAGTACATTTTTGAAACAATTTGGATTAGCGTCTTGTACAGGATAACACAGAAACAAGCTTCTTGAGTAACAAGATAAAATTGCTAATCAGTATGGGTACGATTCATTCTCTTTCAAATCAGATCAGAATCCCCCCCCCCACACTTCATCAAGACCAATCAGTCAAGCGCCCTGCACACAAGCGGTTTGCGTTGCTCCAACGAGATCATGCTCACAAGGGACAAAAGTGTACAGTTGCGTTGGTCTTCACCAGTCCCCTTGTCAGAGGCAAGTGCCAGGAAAACACCCTGGATACTTTGACTGAGCAGCACAGCGCAAGATCGAGGAACATTTTTAAAATAATCGCAATGAACAAAGATGAAATATTGACGAAGGAAACGAGAAAACGTTCCTTCAATGTCGGAAAACGTGCCCATCCCTCGGGTCGGAAGTGATGATAATTCTACGATGAAATTGATGATGACAAATGCCGCTAACAGGATACACTCCCACCTGGCCTTGGCTACCATTATCAACAGGTTGCCGTGGCAACTGCTGAAGCAAAAGATACCGCAAGATTAGTTCATCGTCAGTCATCAACAGCAGACGGACTTTTCTGATCCCATGACCGAGCTGACGATAGATTCCTAAAGCGGTTCCTAAAGCAGTTCAAAAGTTGTGATCTTGGAAGTTTACTGTGTTGCCATGGAAACCAATAAGACCTATCAGGTTTAAGGTGCATTAGACGAATTGCCTGTTTGTAAAATCCTGTCCAATATTGAAATGTCACCATCCTATTTAGGGACACTCAAATTTAGTTCTCAAGACTTTTGGAAAATATTTTATCTGGCTGCCGCATGTTATGGAAGAACGTGAAGGTTTGGTAGATTTTTCTGAACATAAACTCTCAATTTCCTTCTAGAATATCATAGTCTTGAAAAGGCTACAGATAAATCAAAGAAAAGGACCACACAAATGGTCAATTAAGAAAAAAATTGTCGCTATACAAAACATCACATCAATGACCACACTTCAATACGGCTTGTGGTATTCGACTCGATGACTCGACGACGCGATGACTCGATGACGCGATCAAGTTGGAATCTTTTTAAAGAATATCACTGCTTGGACTGTAATTTATACATAGAATCATAAGTGGAGGAAAATAAAAAAGAACCGATCATTACCAACCCCTTTCCAGCTGTTTTCAACGTATCTAATCCGACCATTTTTCGTTTCCTACAAGTTCGCATTTTTGATAAAACCATGCGCCATGTTGCTATGCAAGCCACTGGTATCTTTACCGTCAATACAGCTAAATACACCTAAATATAGCTGGTTCAGATCAACCTCCTACCCAGGTTCTTTACGAGCAGAAATTCCAATGTTAAAATGACACGCGAGTTCCTGGAGACAAGGTTGGCTCTGGATATCCGTTCAGCACGGCAATATTAAATGTCCTATACACCTTTCCAGAAATGGGGCGCTGAGTGTCCGAAATAGTGATGTCATAAGGGGAAACTAGGCCTGTGGTGGAGGGACAAAGGAGATAGTCATGGTTGACCAACACACTTGAATGCCTTTAATGACGGACAAGGGGGAAAAAGTTAGGCTGGTTCCAATGCAAGCCACCAATTTCGGAAAGCATGTAGAGGGGCTGATGTATGGGGGGGGGGTAGATGTTAAGGGACGGAAGAGGGACTGAGTGACTGAGTCTAAAAAACTGCACATATGCGAAATTCCGATTGTTGACAGACTACCACATGACATCTGACATTGGCCACTAGAAGCTTGTTTGTCAATTAAATCTCCAGTCATTTTGCATGCTATGAAACTTCCGCGAGTCCTTTAAATATCAAAATCAATCGCGGGGACCAATCTTCAGTGGCCATGGCTGGGGGGGGGGGGGGGAGGGGCACATCCTTCCACATACCGTAGCTGGGTATGGGAAAGGCCGAGCTAAAACCTCTGCTGTTGCAGCGGTAGCCCGGAGACCAGGATCATGGGATTCCGTATTTTAGCAAAATCCATAGCAACGATCGCGTCATCGAGCCATCGCGTCGTCGAGTCATCGAGTCGAATACCACAAGCCCTTCAATACACACAGATAATCACTGCAAAAATGAATTGGAAGAAACTTGAATAATCACACAAGTCATGCAATACCTGTTTTAAATTAAGATTGGATTTAAATTACGGAAAACTGTTGGACAAAAGGCCGTGCAAGGTTTAAGAGTTCAGTATATTTTGTCAGACAATCCATTAGAAGTTTAAGTGAAGATCAAAGACACAGGATTAAGTTTGCAGAGAGTTCACTCAAAGTTTTTTTCAAATTTTGTTTTACTCAACATGCACAGCCATCTTCTAAGTCTTATGTAACAAGTGAATTTTGCTACACTTGTTCATCTGAGGTCAGATAGAGGTCACTGAGGTCAAAGAGGTCAGTGTGTCACAAAATCCAGTAGTGATGGAATGGGTCACCAAATGTTACACATCCACGCTGACCAAAGCATGAAATAAAAGTCGATACAGGTCATCGGGAGGTCACTGCATAATTGAGGTCGCCTAATCTGCCAAAAATTTACAACTGACCTGGTCTTATTTGATATTTTGAAGACAGAAGGCGGCTATTTGACTCTGGTCAGAACTGATATTCTACCCAGGGAAAAGTTGAGATCGTGGCCCATAAAATTTAGTAACAGTCACACAAAAAGTTGCAAGAGCTCAGTTCGAATCATACCCCTTTTGTCAAAAAGTTTTCCTGAGATCAGAGGCATTTTACAGACATTGTTTCTTAAGGCTTGTGGTATTCGACTCGATGACTCGACGACGCGATGACTCGATGACGCGATCAAGTTGGAATCTTTTTAAAGAATATCACTGCCTGGACTGTAATTTATACATAGAATCATAAGTGGAGGAAAATAAAAAAGAACTGATCATTACCAACCCCTTTCCAGCTGTTTTCACCGTATCTAATCCGACCATTTTTCGTTTCCTACAAGTTCGCATTTTTGATAAAACCATGCGCCATGTTGCTATGCAAGCTTACCGTCAATACAGCTGAATACACCTAAATATAGCTGGTTCAGATCAACCTCCTACCCAGGTTCTTTACGAGCAGAAATTCCAATGTTAAAATGACACGCGAGTTCCTGGAGACAAGGTTGGCTCTGGATATCCGTTCAGCACGGCAATATTAAATGTCCTATACACCTTTCCAGAAATGGGGCGCTGAGTGTCCGAAATAGTGATGTCATAAGGGGAAACTAGGCCTGTGGTGGAGGGACAAAGGAGATAGTCATGGTTGACCAACACACTCGGATGCCTTTAATGACGGACAAGGGGGAAAAAGTTAGTTCCAATGCAAGCCACCAATTTCGGAAAGCATGTATAGGGGCTGATGTATTGGGGGGGGGGGGGGCAGATGTCAAGGGGCGGAAGAGGGACTGAGTGACTGAGTCTAAAAAACTGCACATATGCGAAATTCCGATTGTTGACAGACTACCACATGACATCTGACATTGGCCACTAGAAGCTTGTTTGTCAATTAAATCTCCGGTCATTTTGCATGCTATGAAACTTCCGCGAGTCCTTTAAATATCAAAATCAATCGCGGGGACCAATCTTCAGTGGCCATGGCTGGGGGGGGGGGGGGCACATCCTTCTACATACCGTAGCTGGGTATGGGAAGGCCGAGCTAAAACCTCTGCTGTTGCAGCGGTAGCCCGGAGACCAGGATCATGGGATTCCGTATTTTAGCAAAATCCATAGCAACGATCGCGTCATCGAGCCATCGCGTCGTCGAGTCATCGAGTCGAATACCACAAGCCGTTTCTTAATGTGACAAGCCTAAGTTAACAATTTTATTGGTCACTGCTGTTCAATCTTTTTGAACATCAGTTTGGCCTCTGCGAAGCTCATTGACTTTTGAACCTTTCAAACTGTGATGACCCAGAAGGGGCAAAGTATGATCGAAACGTGCATCTGATGTTATAACAGTATCCACAGGGGACAAAAAAATGTAAGCTTTCCACTAGTAGTGACATATTTTGGGCCCAATGTTGAATGGAAAGGCCTATGAATGAATTGCTTCAAGGGTCTATATCGTTTTACGGACCTTAGCGGGAGACTGAATATAGAGCTTTAAAAGGAGCTATCCTAGCCTGCCTAGGCCTATTTCTAAAGGCTTAGCCTGGCTAAGGCTAGAGTCGGAGTGCTAACAATACTTAAAGTTACAAAATATTTTATTTTGGTAAGAGCTTAGGAAGCCATAGTCCATTGAACAATGAATGGAATGTTTCTACTTTATAGGCAGGTGGTTGATGTTTTGTGAAAGGTTTCATACTGGGAGGGGCAAAGAGCACTGTCCAAGGACATTTTCATCAAAATTATGTTTTAAAGGGACATTTAATGATTATTTGGAATTGTTCATGGGATGACATAGCACTTGGCTGAAATGTTAAAGGTGCAATGAAGTGAAGTTGGAAAGCATTTTACTGAGAATGTTAAAGGGACAATAAAGGTTAGCAACCAACTACATCACAAAGGCATAAGGAAGGGTAAACAGGCATAAAGGGGACTGTATCTCTCTGCCACAAGACTTAAGCATCAAGAAGGATATAAAGGGCATAAGGAGTATCTCCTTCAGCAAGGGACTCGGGAATAAACTGCATCACACAGTGAATGCATTGTTTAACAATCATTGCAAAATAAACACCCAAAACAGCAGCAAATACTAAGAGTGTAATGTACACAGTGGTTGCAAGGTGCTGTATGTAGGCCTACATTGTATACTTGTATTCAGCACATATACTGTAAGAACAGCTGCAACCTGTGTACATTTTCTAGTTCTATATAATATTCAACACATAATGAGTATTGAACATACTCATTATAAAAGCACCTTATCAGCGCTATAAACAAGAGCATTTTTCACCTGAGGGGAGTTATTTACAACTCTTGCCCTCCAACAAACTACCCAACAGAGAGTTCGAATGAAGTATATTGCACTTTGGAGCAGATAATTCCAACTTTGCATATCACCGTAGGCCCACATGCAGTTTGGTCCAAGCTGTGAAACACACTTCGCACATCCGTATACAAACATCAGAGTAGAGTCAGCCTGACATTCACACCATGAGGGTTGCAGGTAGAGGTTGTCATTGTGCATCAACCCCGTACCTTGCAACCACCAGGGTAAAGCTACTTGGCCAAGGTCACAATTGAACAGTTTCAGTGCAATATGACAGAAGAATTGCTGAGAAAGATATTTCGAGACATAAACACATCAAAAACATCGTCTTATATTTCAGAGAACCTCAATATTTTTTTATCACGTTCATACCTTTAATCATGCTCATCAGACTTGTTAGGCCCCACGGGTATTTGTTGGGTGAGGTCACCAGAAATTAGTACTAACTTGTGCCTAGGTGGAATTATTTAAACACAAAGAAATGCAAATACCATACTAGCATGAGCAATCATTTGGCCAGAGGGGAAACTTCATCAGGAAGAATGGATTAACATGGGCATGTTTTCCAAGTGAGATATGGTTTATTTTCTATTTGCACACTAAAGTGATAAATTGATACTTCGTTTATGCTGGAGGTTCGTTGGGGTGACAAGATTCGCCCACAAGAAATGTAAATTTTGTCCATGACTACAAAATTACACCCATATTTGGATGAGAGTTCTGCCACCAAGTACAATTTTTACCGATTTGGGATCTGACCGAAATCGCTATTGGGAACTGGGGACTTGGCCTTTTTTAATAACAGGACATCAGGGCACTCCTCCCCCCCCCATTCCCCCTGGTGGTAAAGGCGAAAACAAGGACAGAGGGATATGGGATGAGGGCGCTAACAGCATACCAGCATACACATATACCCCCCCCCCCACACATTCCTGTAAAGATAAAAGAGTTGGCTCAGCTGCATAGCAAATGCTTATCAGCAGTAATGACATCAAACCCTTAGCCATGCACTACCATTAGCAATGGGTGTTGCCAAGTTATAGGCTTACCCCAGGTGCATGCTAGCATTGTATTCAACAGTACAACAGGATTAGCCTAAAGGCCTGGGAAATGCCATAAATTCTAAATTACATCTGATAGGTTTATGAAGTATTTCTGAACATAAATCCATATGATGTGAACAATCATACACAACAAAACTATCTGACTTTAAATTGTTACACAGTCGAACCTCCCTTAGCGGACACCTCTCTATTAAGGACACTCTTTCCGGTCCCAAATTGGTTGTTTCCGTTCAATTTGACCTCTCCTAACAGGACACCTCTGTCATTTGGAACCCCCCCCCTCCCCCACAATTTGATGTCAACATCAAGCAGGAAGATCCTTATTCATTTTCTTTCAGATAGTCTACCAAGAAGGACAAGCCTTTTTATGAGTCAATTTTTATGACCACAATATCTGATAACTTTGCGTACCCTATCAAACCCGTCCTATGTACACATACATTGTACACACTGTACGGCTGTTCATTACGGAGAGCCAACCATTGATTACTTTAGTACACTACAAATACACTGAAAACATACTGTAGCTCTCAAGGCCATACAACTCTATGTGAAAAGTATACAACGTCAATAAAAGATAGATAAACTATGCATACAAACACGGTAAAATATATGCAAAGTCAAAATAACCGAGATCACTGTTCAAAGGGAATGGCTCTTCACTCACAAAGAGAAAGCATTGACAGCAGAGTATAGAATGAATATCCGGGTTCGGGCTTGGGCCCTGACAGCCCGACAAAAAACTTACCCTATATTGGTTTCCTGCATACTGATTTCCGTTGAAATTTATGATATCAGGCCTCTGTTGATATCTGGTGATCTGGGGTCCTCCGTTTATTAAAGCCATCATAGGAAAGCCCTTAAAAAGTCCTTTTCATGCCCCTAATATTTCCACTATAAAGCAGCTCCTTCCACCCCTGTGCGTCTATGTACAATGTCGTGTGTACAGCATAGAGTATTGCAATACACACGCAGACAATGGTACTCGGTCAGCCAACCAGCTTAGTGAATCCAAACTGAGGCTCCACTACAACATGCTGTGCATTCACTCTCATACCCATTCAGTTGGCTCAACGCATGCATCGGACCCATCACTGCATGGGGAGCCATCAAATGTGTCTAAATTAGGGTCCCTCCTGCCTGGCGCTCTGCCCTCCTGTGGGTGGCGGGACAATGAATTTGGACACCCAGGAGGAATTTTTTGGGGGTGGCATGCATGGCCTCACCCGAATGTCCCTTTGAACAGTTCATCATTTTTCGTCATTATAACCGGTTCAATTTATTCATAAATTTGAAATAAGGAGCGCCGTAGGTATAGGGCCTAGGGCAGGGGGCAAATGCCTCCCGAGGGTCACTAAAACAGTATTCTTCAGGTACATTTTGCCAGATTTTCAGACTTACAGTAGAGGACAATAAAGAGTTTTGCCTGTCCTAATTTACTTTTGTCAATTCCTTTCTTGTGTTGTCTTCAATTATTTCAGCTTACTGTCAAAAAAGACACTTGTCCAAGACAATACTCAGCTTGGATGCTTCAGCCCGATCGACTTTGGTGTTACTTGCAAACACACCTGGTGTTAGCTTGGGTAACCATTTATTCCCAGATGCTAACAGCTCAGCATGCTAACATCTTATAAAAGAGGCTGGGGATTTTCTACAATTGAAAATACTAAAGCTTGAAAAAGCTTCTCTTATTAGAGGGAAGGTGTAATTCTTCAAATCCTCAAATTTCTGATACTTTTTACATACTCCCCTCTACCAAACGCCTTGACTTGCTGCTGGTCAGGTTCAAGCAAAGAAATCATGATACGGCATTGTTCATCCTCTAAACATCCCCTGCCTGCCATAGCTCTGGGGTCATATGCTAACGCTATTAAAAGCTAGCCAGTCAGGTCTGAGTTATAGTTTACACCTGGTCGGGTTAATGACTGAAGATCAAAGCCGAGATGTGGCTATAAATAGATTCAATATAAACCTCACCACAGAGGCTTCTTGTGTGCAAACCTAGCAGGAGATGCGATGTGTTTCCATATTCTCGGCAGGAACAAGTCACATCTGTAAACTGACTCATTTTTACCGGCATTTATTTTTGCAGTGTTTGAGAATATGATTATAAAGATATCAATTTGCAAATATAAAATTGTTTTTGATTGAAAGAAACAGAAGAAGTTTTTGAGTTTGCCGAAATAAAAATCAGTGGCTTAGTCACCAGTGGTTTGAGTGCTGGGCTCATAATCAGAAGGCTGTGAGTTCGACTCTCCAAAGATCAACACTGTTTCGTCTATGTGTGCTTCAGCAAGACACTTAGCCCTACCTGCTTCTCTCAACCAAGGAGCAAATGGGTAACTGGCTGGCATAGATGACGAAATGTGAATGCTCGCCCTGAGCACTGAAGCATGCAGCTTGGACACGTGATAGACCCAAACGAGTTGAGCTTGAAAGGAAATGTACAGGCCATTAGCTCAGGCAATATCAATCACGCCAAGGTGCATGTCCGAGGGTGAATACTGAAAGACTCCATTTTAATATCACATGACAGCTGACTAATTCAATTGATCAGCTGAACAATAGTAATGGCCAGGAACAATGTAAGTGAAGGTCATGAAAACCTTCTGCGGCATCAGTACCAGGAATAAGTGACTAATTTGAAGTAGATTACAATGTGTCCTTGAGCAAGTCACTTGTCGTATGAACATGATACCTTGAGCAAGTCACCCAACTGCCATCTGACATCTGGCACATCAGACAAACGCAATACAAACAACGTGTTGCATGAATACGCTTTGTATGAATTGCTCCTGTTGAAAGGGATCGCAATCAAAACACAGTAGAAATTGGAAACAAAGACAGCAGTTTCAAACTTGATGTTGACCTGATGAATCCCCACATACAGATGTGATTACAAACATGGTAGGCTTATTCCATCATGTGTACAGTACTGGTCAGAAACCCCGCCTTTATCACGTGCAACATGTTGTTACTTCTGACCATGACAGTAGTTTCCTCACAATCTATGCAGCAGTCATTGGACCACACATATCACCACTTTTACTGCCAGACTCACCATTTTGACAAAAAGGAGGTCAACGGAAAAGAAATATTTTGTGGAAGGAAACGCGGACTTGTGTTGGTTGATTTAGGATGTTGCGTCTTCACCTGGTGACATGCAGGTTCAACTTGTATTTGAAAATAGTCATAGTCTGTAATGATCTTATGTACTGCTTGACACTCAAACAAGGTTTCAATATTATGAGTAGAACCTTGAGCAGGAAACCAACCAACAGAAAAATTCTGACAAGAAAAATGAAATCTTTCAAAATACTATGCAGCAGAGGTGTGTATTCTTTCAGGTTTATAAAGCCCGCACTGCAATATCTGTCACTTAATTTTTATTATCGTTTTAAAAACTGAATGAAATTGGCCTGAGATGAAAGGCCCAAATTAAGCCCTGAATGGCTTAAATATAAAATAAGCCTTTCTTATATAGGTGACAACTAATAGGAATGCCAATGTCAACAGTTAAAGCAGATTATATTTCTAAATCGCTTTGTAATCAAAGGATTATTGAGACTGGATATATTGCGACTACTAGAGGCATCTTGTGTCAAGTTGAAGAACTGGATATTTTTCATGCTAGATTATTTACAACAGGTTTGATTTCGACAAACTGCAGAGCTATAAACACACCGCTGTCAAAGAGTCTCATTAGTCACTGATTGAAATTTTTTTTAAAGTTTCTAACTCTGCTTCTCCTTTTATAGCCATACATTGTAGACTTCATTCATGGCGACGCATCTTCCCTTATCATGTGTCAATCGGATTTTTGTCCGAAAACATGCCAGGAAGGGGTTGGGCAACATACCAACCTGTGCCAAAAAAAACCGGCCAGGTCTATAAATGCTTTAGCTGACTATCGCTTGACAAATCACATGGTATTTATGAATGAATACCTTTCCCACTCGAGCAGAGGCTCGGGAGTATTTGACACTTGAACAAACGCTTTGTCCGAGGACATTCTTCTCGATAATGGGTTTGTCATGTCATTACTCTTCTCTAAACTCTATGTAAACGAGCCTAGTCTTACACAATGAACTAAGTGCGCATTTCTAAAGGCCTCGCTTTGCTTTGATCTAGGGCCTACTTTGTGTCAACTTCACAGGCGGGCGAGTTTGTACTGAGATTTACAAATTGAAACTTCAGTTATCGTGTTTTACACCAGATGCACGGCAGTTTGTTAAGACAACTAATATAGGACATCCATTATAGTGGAACCTCTCCTCTCTTTTAAGGCACCCTCTGCATCAAGGACACTAGTTTCTGTCCCATATTGGTCGTTTTCACTCAAATTGACCTCCTCTAATCAGGACACCTCTCTAATAAGGACAACACCTGTCAGTCAGAAGGGTGTCCTTAATAGATAGGAGGAGACCAGAGACCCCTGGTGGAAACCATACACTGGTGAAGAGAAGTGCCTTCTCTATCACATGAGTGTACCTAGACTGACCGGGAATTGAACCCGGGACCTCAGAGGTGACAGGCCCTGATGTTTCCACTGTGCCACACCGACAGCCCAGGCACTGTCCCGGGCACTGATGGCATGGTACCTATTGACATGGATATTTCGACCAAATATTCAAGTAATTCGTATACATCACAAGTGTATGCTACATCCAAGTCTGTTTGTAGAAAGCCACTTAGAATTTTTCTGCAAATATTTGAGTCTCATATTGAAAGGTTAATTTCACTTTCGAGTGTCAAACTTTTCCATTGTCCTCTGTCCTTCAGATCAGGTTTTTCTTGTACAAGTGTAATCGTTTCTCCTCTGTGACGTGTTTGCTTGCCAAAGTCGGAGGTGCTTTGATCAGCGAAGATACGTCAAATAACATACATGTATGAATGTGGGGGCTTTCATTTAAAGATTTTTCGAAGTTTATTTCACATTTTTTGGTTTGGTGATATGCAGACAACTGTTATCTGCCTCTGTGAAATCTGAGCACATCAATTTCTTCCATTATCTCCTGTTGTCATTTAGGCTCATCTTCTGTGCGACATGCACCTCGTTTTGCTGTGATGGGTCACACATATCATTAGATTGCAACAGTATAATGCACCAGTATCTTTCCAACAAATTCATGATCACCATCATCACACACATAACCCGGTGCATCAGGGCAGAGACCTGTATTCATCCGCGACCGGAAGTGTGGCACAGTCACATAGAGCTTATCAAAATGTGAAGTTGTGGTAAATACATGGCTGGGATGGACCAAAGTGGAATTAATTCTCAATCTGTGGTTGATTCTTAATCTACAGAGTCAGGCCATCACAGAAATATGCTTTTTGATAATATATTTAAGAAAATGTGGTCTCACTGGTCAGTTTAGAACTTGTACTTTGACAGGGCCATATCAATGCGGCAGTGACGTTTTGATGGATATGGTGTACGGAAATATTTTTTTCTCAGGCAATCGGTATTGGAATTTTTTAAAACTTTATTATGCTATTGGCAAAGGGTTCTTCAAAATTTTGTGCAGATTGATTGGTCCAAGGTGTACTTTTTTTACCAAAACATATGCACAACAATGTACATGTAATGTACACAAGTTTTAATAGAGGACTCTGGCCATCATTATCATTTTTTTGTTTTCAACCATAGAAGGGCAAGCTTACAGTACACATGTACATTGTATACCACACACGTTATTAGTATTTAGAGAGAAAACGCACCACCAACCCGGGAAACCAGACCCATTTTACGAGAAGGCCCAAACAAAAACAATAGACCCCCAGAAGGAACACAATAAAACAGACAGTGCAAGAACAAACCCCACAGCAAAACTTCAAATAAGTTCCCAGCGGCGCCACCTGCTGCTGTAACTTGGTACAGCGCCATGGAGAATCCCAATAAGAAGAGATATCAGACGCGACTTCTATCGACAAATCCCGACAAACATGCCATGGCTAGATTTCTCAACATGATATGCCCTAGCATGCAGCCTTCACGCACTAAAACAACAAGAAATCCAAAGTCCGAAACCAAACATCGTACTGGTCAGAAGTAAATTCCTTGTTGCGCCCAACATCTCCGTAACACCATCTTCACACTCTGCCTCATTCTTCTGGCACACCTTGCATGTTTCATTTAACTTTCAAGGACACCTCACATTATGAATTTCATGTAAACATGCTCTAGTGAAATACTGTACTGTTGCATTGGACGAGAAATGTAACTTCTGACCGGCACTAAAAACCCTTCAATTGAAAGAATCCACACCTAACCGATCCCTCTAAAAGCCAGGAGCACACAGAGGTATAAATGACTGGAAGATTATGTCGCAGAGGTTTTCGAAATCTTTTTTTACGTCAAGTAATCGGATGTTTTTATTTGTGGCATTGTGTCATCGAAGACTAAGATGACGAAATGCTGCGAACAAAACACAACGATCGTTTTTCAAAATAGTATTTTAGAGATCTCTGTGACATGATTTTGCCATGAGTCATTCGGTGTGCTCCCACCTTTACTAAAGCCATCCCTGATTTTCTCAATCAATCAGCCTTACCTTGTTTGTGCTATGATTATAGAATAGGCTTGCGCCTAACACCTAAAAAAATATCCAGCAACTGTCAGTATCAAAGACAAGACAAGACCAGATGATCACCTGGGGTTTGTTTTTAATTGTACAGTAATTTCTTTCTTCAACGTAACGTAAATAGAGGTAACACTTGGCAAAATTTCAGCAGAAAAAACTCACCGTCATGAAGTCACCACAATCCAAATTCCGATACTAAGTCGAAAGCCATATGTCAATTTTCACATTGGATAAAATCAAGAATCGGCTTTGTTTCTAAGCAAATCTCTTAAGAAATCTCATGATTAATTCAAGATTCTTGACGAGTTCCCTCGGGCAGTTTCAGAGTATTGTGATAGAGTAATTTATTTGTAATTGAACAAATACTTGGTCAGCCAACCAGTGAAGAAATATTATGCTTGCTATTGTGTTGGCCAGTGGCCGGTGATGACAGGACAAAGAGGTGTGTTTGGACAGGTACAAAAAAATTGTGTGGCCAGAAGGGTCGATTTCCTGGGGCGGTGTTGCGTGCAAGGACTGGTCAGGTGACCCTAGTGTTTTGTAAGTTTTCTATTCATTACACAAACTCCACACGTTTTTGGTCTAACAACTACCTCTTCACAACAAACCATGATATTTATACCACCTAATTGAGAATCTGAGTCCAATTAACAGTGTGGTGGTGATATACCTAGTCCTTGTGGTGTTATCATGCAGTTTTAGAGGACCACTATTGATTGATAAACAAGACCCAACATGTTCAAATCTCATGAAATATTACAGGACAGGCAAATTCTTGCAAAGGCACACTCCAAGAAAACAGGTTCACCATTGAGAATCCATTTCCCAGCTTGGCGAGAATCAAACTGGTATTCCAACTTGCTGAGCTGGCTTGATTTAGTAACTTATTTAGTAACTTGGGCATTAAGCGCATATTTTGGCTGTTCTTCTTATGGTGCACACATTTTCCCACTCGGGCACTATCGAGGACAGGCTACTCGTTAAGTTGGAAAGCCTGCCTTGAATACACAGCATTAAGATGATGATTCTCGGACAGTTGGGGAACTGATTCTCCAGGTTAAGGTTCCTTTCTCATTTTCACGAACCAATTTTAAGAAATTACCTGATGGTGTTCCAAATGTGGATCGTGATGGTTGGCCTGAAAAGATACAAAATAGAAGAAGATGACATCACAAGTCCTAAATCAGACAATCCACTTCAGAGGACTGAGGATATTGATATTGTACAGGCCGGCTGAACATGGCAGAAAAAGAATAAACTGGTCACTCAAAAGTAAATTTCAGAACCCTTTCCTGTCGAAACAGGATGAGACAAGAGTATACAGATTTTGATCAATTTATCAAATTCACCAGATGAATAAGGGGAAGATGACACTACAAGTTCAAGACATCTTACCATTACATAACACTTTCAAGAATAATCACCAACTTGGGACAAACCCAACTGGTCCACCCCACTTCACACAAATCAGACATCCTCAACCGACAACGCAAATTACTGCCATGGTGACATAATCACGATTAAGCAACCCTACAGAGGAAGTGTTACATAATCCTTTCTTGAGATGGCTCGATATCTGTAGTTATCTTGTTAAGAATGAGCACCAGTTCCTCTTAATTTGACGAGGACTTGTTTTATCTTGATCAGGCGTCCTTTTCCAGACAGGGGGTCACTAACGGGTAGAGCAATCTGTGCAACTTTCTCAAAGGGGTGTACTGCTCGCATCAACAGAAGATAGTGCAGTTATCATGCATGCAAATTTGCCGAAACTTGGTAGCTATAGTATTTGTATTCCTGTCTAAACAACAGCAATGTTGAAATCAATATTCAGTACATATTTACATAGTTGGGAATTATCTTAATTAGAAATTTCAGAATTCTAATAAACAACATAGCCCTTTAAAATTCACAAGACGCTATAGGGTATTTCAAGCATTTGCCAAAATAGAGTACTAGACACAAAATGTGGTTTGACAGGCTAATGTTGACCTTGGTTTGTTCATAACTTTATACTAAACCAAAATGCAGCGTATAACGATAGTCGTAGTTCCACCTATCATAAAACCCCGTGTTTTTTCAAGACCCGTGTCTTCGCCGTGTGTCAAAAAACCCGGGGCGCACTTACACCTATCAGTGGTGTTAGATAATGGTTAACAGCCCCGGCGACAGGTGCGCTGTAGGTAGGGAGCTCTCCTGTGTTTCTTTCCCGTTGGAGGGGAATTTTGCGTGCGCAATACCGAGGCAACCACACCGTGTCATCTGTCGCCGGGTCTTCGAACTTGCAATTGCCGGGGCTATTCAGATTCCACCTATCAAAAAACCCGTGTTCAACACGGGTCTAAATTAGCCCCCGATTAGCCCCATCGAGCTCGATGGGGCTAATAGACACGGGGATTTGACACACGGGTCTATTTAGACACGGCAATTCACAGGTGTAAGCGCAAAAGACACGGGGATTTGATAGGTGGAAGTACGACTGATGACTCTGGGCCTTCAATGGGATGTCGATTAAGTTCATGTTGGCCTTGTAGGCCTTCCATGAGATGCCGATCAAGTTCATGATGGCCTTGACCTTACCTTGTTCCACAACATCCTTCCTGCACAGTTTCTTATCAGCCGATGCCAGCCAGGATGTTGCATGATGGGAGTGACAATATGGCATTATCACATCCTAAAGTCCGAAATCACTAATACCAGCATCAATTAAGGGGCCATTGTTCCAGAAATGGTTGATAAGGCCATTTCCCCTTTAACATTGTTAACCCTCGGCATGTTGTTCCAGTAAAGTTTCATAAGGTCATTGTCTTTCAGTTGAAGTTGAGGTCATTTCCCCTTTAAGTTCTAACCAGCATTGCAGTGAGGGTTGATAAGGCCACTACTCCTTTAAGTTTAACCATCATCCATAGTTTGCTGCATGACGCTAGAGAAAGGTCAGAGGGTTAAAGGACCAAGCAGCTGAATCATGTCTATTATTGTTCAGCTGGATCATGTTTGTCATGAATATGAAAGCCCTCTAGGATAGCCTACGTCCTTCATCACAAATTTGTAATTGAATTTGAATTAGAAATTTCCTTTAATTTTTAACATACTGAATATGAATTTCAACATTGCCATTGCGTGGACAGATATACAAATACTATACATACCAAGTTTCATCAAAGATGTATGCATGATAATTGCGCTAAGGCAGTGTATTTAACTGCACTGGAAATGTATTGGCAGAGTGGAGCCCGCTTGAAAAACCCCAGCTGTGTTGAAAGTCTAGACCCAGCTGCAAACTACAAAAGCGATTTCAGACAAGGCACGTAAAAAATTGAAATATACAATCAAACTATGAATATTCCGAGAATTAACATACCACTGGCCATTGCTTGAATGATTATTTTACACCACTGCTTGATTTTTTAGTCTCTTTCAACATTGTATTTGAGGCAGAAATGATTTTTAGAGCGTGATTTGTGTAACACTACATATAGCGGCGCAGGGTGGCAAGCGGAGGTATTATCCTCCTGGCCAGAGAAATCCCAAGCCCAAATTGTCCCTTTAATACCGATTGATCACCAGGACATTTATCACTTTTTTTAGGCTCTGCTGTGACAGCGCATGTGCCACACAACCGTATTTCATGGAAGGATTGTTCTACAGACAGCTGTGGTCAAAGCTGGGGCACACATGTTTGAATGTGC